>NC_073341.2:25490000-25782500 GCF_027580225.2 Misgurnus anguillicaudatus
AGCGTTTGCAAACTGCCAAGCTTCAATCCGGCTGGCTGTTACACAATTTCCCGGAGTCTTCTACATGTTTGCAATTTTAGGTCTGGCACTTGTAAGGAAGAACTAGTTGTTGGATTGGCAAGTCTCCTGACATTGAATGCTTTACAGATATTCAAGAAATTAATCTTACACACCTTGTAGAAAATATATCGGATGCCCTTAAGGCATAACCGCTATACTTTCAGAACTATGCATTTTTGGACTAAACAGAATTCTTGATAGGTAAGTTTATAGTGATTTCTTGTGGGAATGTGTCTCAGAGACTGCTGCATCATTATTTTAGTTCTCTTTATCAACCCTATTGCTTGCTTTCAGTGCCATAAAATAAGAACAAGCTGCAGTTGATCGTTTTTTCATAAACTTATAGTCTAAGGGAGCATTTCTTACTGAGGAATGAGTTTGCAGCTTGTATACACTCACCTGTATAGTCCTCTCGGCAGATGCACGTGTACCCTCCCTCTCTGCGAGTGCATACTCCTCCATTCATGCAAGGGTTCGAGTAACACAGGTTAATCTCAATTTCACAGTAATCTCCGGTAAATCCTGCCGGGCATCGGCAGCGGAGGCCTGTGATTGGATGGATGGGCCGGAACAGTGTGGATGGGGACGCAATAAAGGGGGCGGAGCTGTTGAAGCGGAGAACGCTGATGCACTTCATATAGTTCTGGCATGGCTCGCGCAAGCACACGTTATCATCAAATGGAAGAACCTGCAAGAACACACAACACAGTGTAAGAAAAGAGTTTATTTGTGTGTTATTTAAACATGATTTGGTAATATCATGAATCTGCGTGAACCTGAAGAAACTGATGTATTTACCATCAAAACTAGCAGTTAATTTTAAAACCTGGCAGTAAATGTAGTTAATTTACAACCCCAGGTGATATCTTTTTCCAAATATAGCGTACACTGTACATTATGTGTGTTTTCTACCTCCATATGCGCAAGAGCATTAAGTCTGGGTCTGTTGAGGTAGAGTTGCTCCTCCAAAGCCTCCGATGGAAAGAACTGACCTCCAGGCAGCGCTGCAGAGAAACTCACGTTGAGCACCCGCCCTGCATCCGCATCCGGCTGCACATTAAACACAAACACATCATCAGGAGACACTGACAGCACCGCTGACACCCCTTCCAGAAAGTGAGTGAGTAGCGGGGACAGGAAGTGCTCCTGGGACATGTTCTGGAGTCGCACAGTTACGCTGCTGCTAAGCATCTCCTCTGTGATAATGAGAACCCGCAACACACACTGAGCGCTGACGCTGTGAATGCCATCTAAAAAAACACATAAAGAGAGAAAGTGATAAATTAAAGAGATACGTGGCTTGAAAATTAATGCTCTGATCTTAATGAGCTCATGAAAGTGCAGTTATGTCTCATCAGTGAAGCATGAATTGCTACTTGCTAGCAATGAAAATAACATAATGCAATGAAACAAATGAAGAGCTCAGATGCAAAACCCTCTAAGTGCGTCTGACATGTTTTCTTGTAAATGAGCATTTGTTTATCAGACTCTAAATGGATTCTGACAACAATCCATTTGTTATATTCTACTGCAGATTTTTATCTGATCTCAGTCTTATGTTGTAGCTTTTCTCAGAGGTCCATCTCAACAAGTCAGGTTTGTGTCAGTACTATCCGTGATGTCATCCTCAGCTCACTGACTGTGAAATTAGCAGCATGGTGAATCATGCGTGGCCACTCAATGCACACAGACCTTATTCTCATATACACACATGCACCTGCACACAACCTCACACATACTGTACTGTACACAAAAGGGTCTGGTTCTGCTGTACATCCTGAACTTTTATTAGGAGAGATTTTACAGAGAGAAATTAGACAAGATAAAGAGGTATTATGCTCAAAGGGTTAGAGATCTTTATCTACACACAAAGTGTACCGGTGATCCTTGCAAAAAGATGATCTAGCCACATTTCACATTGTTATAAACATTTTTTGCATTTCTAAATTTTTCATTAAATCTAAATTATTATAAATACAATTTTACCAAGTTGTAATCCATTTTGGTAACACTTTACTTGAAGGGGTGTGTATAAGACTAACATGACACTTTCATAATCTTGACATGACACGTGTCATGAACATGAAGGAGATTTTATGCACATTTATGACAACTGTCATTAAGTGTCATTTGTTCAATTTAATGCAAAGATGACATTGTTTGAGATGTCTTTGTTATGACAACTTGACATAAACCAATACATCATAACTTGTCATAAATCTGTTAGAAACATGACATAGCAGAATAATTATCAAACTTAGGAAACGATCTAGCTTTATGGGTTAACATTACATTAAAATGTCATTTAAATGTCAGTAAGTGTTAATACTCTGTCAAATAGTTTTATAACAGCATCATGAATAATTTTCTTGACCTCAACTACAGTGGTACAAATTGAACTTGTTATTAAAATGTGTTAATACTATGTTGAAAAATTCTAATACAACAAAATGCAACAGACACATCAAAAGATTATACTTTACATAAAAAAACTGACAACTAACAGAACTTGTTCTTTCTCACACAGAGGGTTTTGAAATTTTTAAAGTAATTAACTGTTTTCCAGCGATATGGACCCAACGCTGCATGGCTTAGCCCATTATTGTACTGTTTTCATTTAAATATAGGTGAATCGGTCTCAAAATGCAATAAAATATCACTTTTTCAATTTTAATTATTACTGGATGATTGATTTTAAACACCTGGAGAAAACTTAAAAATAAAACATTATGACCTGAAGAATGTTCATGACGCTGAGTATTAACACTTAATGACATTTTAATGATAAATTATATTTGTACCACAGTAGTTGAGGTCAAGAAAAATATTCATGACGCTGTTATAAAACTATATGACAGTATTAACACTTAATGACATTTTAATTATAAATTCAATTTGTATCGCTGGTAAAAAGTGGTCAGTTATGTTGTCTTGGTTTATCTCAAGTTGTCACAAAGACATCTCAAACAATGTTATCTTTGCATTAAAAATTATGTAATTGAATGAATGACACTTAAAGTAGGGGTGCATGATTTTTGAGAAACGCTTTGAAAAAGGGAGTCGGGCTGAGTACCGAAACACACTTCCGAAAGCCAATCAGCAGTAAGAGGCATGTCTACTAACCAACATTGTTGCATGGGTTGCGTATGTGTGGATGGGTCTATTAAAAGAAGGTCCAGATTCTATTGGGGTAGGGGCGTGTTTGTTTAGGTGATTTCAAATGTCAACATTGGCTTTTAGAGATTGTGCACCTCGCCTTTAATGACAGTTGACACAAACGTGCACAAAATCTCCTTCATGTTTATTGCACGTGTCATGTCATGATTATGAAGGTGTCATGTCAGTCTTATAAATTGTTTTGTTGCATTACAATGACTATAATGGATTCCAGAATTACAGTAATAAAAATTAAAGAAGACAATATGCTTAATTGTTACACTCTAAGAAATGCTTATTTAGTTCGGAGCATGGCTTGGTAAAAAACGGCACAAACCATACTGTTAGCTAGAATAAACCTAGAAAATATCCCTGTTTGACCCAGCCAAGCATTTTGTATTAAAACAGTCCAGAATAGGTTATTTAAACCCAATGACTGGGTTTGTTCATATTTTACCCAACAATGGGTTGAAACAACCCAAGATTTTATATAATAACAAATAAGTATATTATATGTTATAATAAGTATGTTATAATAAGTATAATAACAACATACTAAATGTTTGTTAAATATGACCTGAATATGTTGCAGGTTTTGTGCGATTCACCATATACCTGTACATTTATTCTATTCTAATTTTGTAGGTTTACGTTTTTCAAGTGATTTATAAGTAACTTACAGGGCGTTTCAAACCCACCACCTTTGTGATACTAACACACTGCTCTACCAACTGAACTACAAAATTATTGGTTTATATTAATACACCCACTGTTTCAAATATTAAATTTAGACTTTGAAACATACGCCAAAAATAAACACCAATACACCATTATCACTGAAGCATGCAATAGTGTTGTTAGTAATGGGAGTTTGATGTTTCAGTACCAGTAACAAAAACAATGTCAAAGCGTTTCAGAATATATAACACTGTTGACTGTTTTAAAGTAGTTTTTTTTTCAATTTTCTTTCAAACGTCCTGTGGATACATTTAAAATGCTTTGCCAATAAATGTCATTATGCATTTAGTTTCAGCAGTGATTTTAAATTGAGTAAAGGAAATGATTCAGCAGAAAGAGAGCGAGAGATGGATGGATGGATCTGGGGTCAAGATAGCTGGTTGCTGGTAAAGAGGAAAGATGGAAAGAAATAAAAGCATTGAGGATAAAATGGAAGTGGGGAGGTGCGGTGAAAGAGAGATGTTAGATCATAATGTCAGTCCTTTAAAAGTCCAACCTTTGGTGCTGATAAGCTTTTTCCATTATATTCCTCTTCCATCCCCCTTCCTCTCTCTCATACACAAACAGAAACATGACTTCTTCACAACCACACCTGCCATTTAACTTACCATTTAACCTGTACCTCAACTAAAGTCTTTACAGAACCAACAACCCTCCTTTGCTTACCACACCATACACAAAGACGGTTTGCATCAATTGTGAGATCCAAATATGTTTGTTTTCATGGTGAGCATAAAATTATAGTTGCTACTGTATAACTAAAGTTGTACTATAATCAGAGCGGTCAGTTAAATTTGCACAACTCAGGTTAAAATTATAAGAATTGGTGAACCCTTCCCAGAACAAAATTGTAGGTTGGATCCTCCCTGGGCCCAGAATTACAATGCCCTCCCCCATACACTCGCCATGCAGGGTAGATGCACGTTTAGTGTCGTATTTGTCATTCGGTGCCTACAATGTGAATTTTTTTAATGTCACTGGATGTCTCAGTGTCTAAAGAGATTATATCCTCCTTTGATGAAATGCCACCCAGAGTGAGAGAAAGAGAAAGAGGGAACGCAATAGGGAGAGAAAAAAAAGAAAGGGTAGAAGCAGAGAAGCAGAAACATGGAGTGTTTACATTGACGACAGAAAGATGAAGGCAATATCTAACAGACAAGAGACCCGGGAGAGTGTTTGTTTGCGCGTAAGACCGAGATGAAGAAAAGACTGATGGAGAGGAGGAGTGGGAGGTGAAGCAGAAGTGGGGGAGGGGTTTGAGGTGGCAGCTGGTTTGATTATAGGATTATAAAGCAGTGACTCCCTCCCTACTGACCTCCCGAAAACACTCTCCCTACCCCTCTCCCTCTTTAACACAACACAGCCATTAAAAAGCCCAATGGAAATGCCTAGCAAGCAGAAAAGCATTTGTTGATATATTATTTGCAGCATTTGTGATTGTGAATTTTAAACATTTTTATTTGCTAAAGCTGACATTATGTAGTAGTGCATGATCATATAACCAAGGTGTGTACTAACTAAAGCACTGTCCGAACAACACTGAAGCAATTGCATAAAATCCTCAATTGCTATTAACAGCAACAGCTTTTGGGGGGAACATGGTATGGTTACTCAGTAGTAGTACTGCAACAAAAACTAAACAAAACAAGTCATTTTTAGCTGTAGCTTACAGCAGGCAAATGCTGATTAAATTAACACATCCAGACCAGTATCCCACAGAGTGTAAAATTACAAATGTGTGTTTCCTAATTATTTTTTTAATACCTGTTACTGTGAAATCTGTATGAGACAAACCATGCTGAAAACACAAGCGCAGCTAATCGCAGCTTCTGTTGTGTTTTGGATGGCGGTGTGTCCATATTAGGCTAATAACTAGTTTTAACAGAAAGTGCTTCACCAGACAGACCACCAAATACAATCTCACGGTAGAACTACTGGGGAACAACACCACTTCTGTTGCCGAAATGCGTGCGCGGATTCTATTTGTTTAATGGTCTGACTAGTTGCTAAAACTAAACTCTCAAACAAATACCTCGTCGAAAATAACAAATGTTTTGGGTTCCTATGCAATCTACGTGTTGTTTATTTTGCTTGTTATATAAATAAACTACTTTAAAAGGACTTTGTTGTTATTTTTCTTTGCAGAGTTTACCGGAAGTTACGTGATGACCACGAAAGCCGTGTGTTTATGTTGTTACTGCTGAAACCGTCTATAAGGTACTCTTGTGAGAAGCTTTCATGAAATCGAAATGTATGTTTTCAGGCTTAGTATGTAAATGCTTCAAAACTAAATACTCATACACTCTAAAATACGCAGGGTTATTTTCGACCTTTTTCCGTCGGGTTAAATTAACCCAGAAAACTTTTATATTTCACTCAACAGTGTGTTAAAACAACCCAGCATTGGTTAAACTACAACCCACCAGTCTGGGTTTGTCCTTTTTTGATCCAACACTAGGTTGAAAATAACCCAGCATATTAGCATTTAAAATTTACAGTCCCTCACTTCCATCAACACCGATCAGTGTTTTTAATGAAATCATTCTGCACTTCAGCTTCTCATCAGAATTCAGGCTGTGGTTGTTTTTGTAGTGCAGGCAGGGGTCCAATTGTTGCACCGTACTTTATTAAGCATTTATTGCAATAAAAGACAGGAAATAAAAATTTATTCTAGGCTGTGAGTTAAACTAAATGCTATTGTACATGCTACACAATAACTTTATTTAGCTATACAGACTTTTATACTAGGGCAGCCTACATGAATCCGTACTGAACAGAATGGACACAGTGCTTTTAGTGCAAAATACACAATGACATAAATGATTATTTTCTCTGCTGCCACATATAGACGGTTTCAGCAGTAAAAACGGCTTTCGTGGAACACACGTAACTTTCGGTAAACTCCGCTGAATCAATAACAACAAAGTCCTTCAAGAGTAGATAACTTCTGATAACAAGCAAAATAAACAACAAGCAGATTACCTTATTTCATATTACACAGCTAAAGCTATAAAAAACGACAATGAGCTAACGTTGCTGTGTAAAATGTGTATATAATGTTAAACCGGTTAAATACCAAACCTTCCATCACAGAGCGTGCGGGGGGGGGGGTCCATGATCGCCGTCTCCCCTTGTCTTTAGGAAACCAAAACACCTGCTATCCTCGACGAGGCACCTGTTCCAGACTTCAGTTTAGCCACTAAACCGGAAGCAAAGTTCCGACCCGACGTGTAACCGTGACAACGCACGTGCGTTAGATGAAACCGTCGGTGTCTCAACTGTTAATTTTTTTCTATTCACCTAAACACGTAATTGACAGGTATCATACCGCACTCGCAGATGTGCTTGCTTAGAAGAGCACATCCTCACCCTAGGCTGGAAACATACTATACACAAATATGTGAATGTGTCTTGATATGCAAGATGGATTTCACCTATGAGATTTAAAACATGGCAATTATGTAATCCAATGTTCTTAAAAAAATAAATAACTAATAAAGTGCATTATTTATTGTCCGTGGTGTACATTTTTACAAATAGGACATTCCAAATGTTTTCATAGAAAATTGTTTTGGCAGGTTTATTAAATTTAGGCACACACACGCACACACACACACACACACATATATGCACACACAAAATAATCCTTTCCAAAGCTTATTAAGAGTTTCAATAAATGCGATTTTCCATTTCTTTCATCTAAAATAATTTCCACTTCAACCATTCAAATGCAAGACTTCTCTAAAACCCGAATAACGATTATTTTCTCTCTCAATCACAGAGTCTCTATTCTTCTAAATGTTTTGTATCCATCTCATTTCATTACCTAAACTCTCTCCGAGCTTTGCATAATTCTAAAACTCGGCTTAAAAATAATAGCTCAAACATTTTGCATGCATATTACTAGCCTAGCATGAGTAAAAGGCTCCATGTCTCACGGGTCTCTGGTGAAATGCTTAGGTGTATATGCCCTTCATAGTTCAAATTATTCACCTGGAAACCTATTCTACCCCCATCAGCCAGGAGACAGAAATAAACAGACTGCACTTATTAGCACACTCTCATAAACTCACTGACTAACACACCAACACACAAATTGTCACGTAAAATATGCTCAAACAAACCCAGATACAGGCATAAACTATGTGATTGCCATGAACAAATATCTATGCTCTGTTTGTTTCCAAAGCCAGGCTTCCCCTAAGGATGTCCTATTACAAGTAAAGTAGAACAGGGAGAGAGAGAGAGAGAGAGAGAGAGAGAGAGAGAGAGAGAGAAAGAGAGAGAAAGAGAAAAAGAGAGAGAAAGCATGCAAGATAAGAGGGCTGCCTGTAATCCTCTATTAAACTACATACTTTACAGATGTGTACAAACACGGATGAAGCACATTCATTTAATGATGCATTAGGCCTTAGACCAATGTTGCTTTGGCCTCCCTATAATGTATATTAAATCACACCATAATGGGCTTTTATGAAATAAACACAGCAAATTGCACATACACATTTGCCTTGCTTGGAAAATAACAACAAAAAACTATGTTAAACTTCAAACTTTATCATTTCTTTTTTCAAAACAATGAAATGTGTGCTCATTAAGAAACTATAACTGTGCTGCTCCTCTGGGTAAATTAAAATAAAAAGGGATTATTTAATGGGGAATTTATTCATATTAACCCTCTATCTCCCTTAGGACATCAAAACAACAAAAAGATGAAATCTTACAACAGAGCGGAAAGCAGCTCCACCTATTTAGATACATAAACACACACACATACACTATCTTTATTCATTTAAAGTCTCATATGAGAGAAAAAGCGAGATAAAAGGAGAAACAGAGCGCAAACAAAAAGGAATGGGGGGTGGAGTGAAAGAAGAGTAAAGAAGGGTGAAAGAGTGAATTTTACCAGAGGGAAACTGAGCTGTCTAACACTTACCTCAATGCCTTACTCATACACTTAAGCTTGTTTCACTATATTAGTAAAGAACCACTATTAACCAAAAATGCCAGATAATTGTGAGGACATATTCAAACTTTGACCATAACAAGCACAGTTAAAGTGTATATACACATGAAAATCGAATAAAATCAGTATTGTTCCTCATCATAAATTCAGTTGACCTTAAATTCTGTATTTTTTTAACCAGCGTAGACTATAATAAGTAACACACATAACAGCCACAAACCCACATTCATCATGTTAAATTTATCATTTTTGTCATCTGTAAATAACAAATCACCTTTTATAGCCTTTCAAAAACCACAATTATATAAGCTTTCCAGCAAACACCATCCACAAAACCAACCGTTGTAACAGTGCAACGCTCTTTTTTAGCACTAATTCTATCTCATGTTACCACCGAAATGCCATTAAAGGGTATTGTTACTGGCTAATACCAGTAAGAAATCATTCCAGTATAAGGTAATTCACATCGATCCCTAAACGTTTTAGAGAAAAAAGGCTTGCCAGTCAATCAAGAGTCAGCTTTCTCTAAGGATATCTTGTGATTCGTTCCTTTTTATCTTTAACCCTTTAACACAGACACACAGCCTTCAGCAAAATTTCATAATAGAGCACTGAGCCATTTACATGGCAGAAAAGATGTAGCCAAACTAATTTGACCTGATTTGGTTTTATCCTCTAATAGCCCTTGCCTCATTTTCCCATTTCCTACTTTTTTCCAATCCCCCTTACATTTTTCTCTCCCCCACTTCCTTTTTCTCAAATATCTGGTTCTTACCAGTAACGGTGACAAGCATGGGGGCCACCAGCGGTCGGTTGTTGTCCAGTTTTCGGCTGAGCCGGATCTCTCCACTGGTGTGGTTCAGTAGCAGCAGATGCAGCTCGTTTCCTCTGTCAATAGTGTAGTAGAGACGGTCTGAAACATCTGGGTCATGGGCCGGAACCCTGCCAATAACGCCACTTGGGAAGGTGTTGGACCGATTGGATACAAAGTTGTTGAAGATGATTTGAAAGTCCTGCATTTGGGGCCCATTATCGTTCTGGTCCACGAGTCGGATCCGCACTGTGGCCCGGCTTACTAGCGGCGCTGATGTGGCCTGGACGACGATGACATACTCATTCCGTGTCTCATAGTCGAGGTCAATTAAAGATGTAAGCTCTCCTGAAAAAATGTCCATCTGGAAGATTTCTGGAATATTGCCCTCTACAATCTGATACATAATCTGAGCATGTGGGCCCTCGTCTGGATCCGTCGCTGTAATCTGTGCTACTACAGAACCGACAGCACTATTTTCTTTTACTAGAACATCAAAGTCATCAGCAGGGAACACTGGGGCATTGTCATTCACATCCATAACACTGACTTGAATGTGTACAGGTGTCCTTTGAGGTGGAACACCACGATCCACAGCAAATGCTGTCAGCTCGTAGAATGGGACACTTTCGCGGTCGAGTCTCCTGACAGTACGGACAATTCCAGACGTCGGTTCGATGGTAAAATCACCATCACCGTCCTCTCCATTCTGAAAGGTGTACTGGACACGACCATTGGCATGAGCATCACGGTCTGTAGCGGAGATCTGTAGTACGCTAGTGAAGGGCGGGGCATCTTCACTGACTCCACCCTGATACCTGGGGCTCAGGAACTGAGGTGCATTGTCATTCACATCATTAACATTGACCTCTACATATGTCGTGTCAGACTTTTGTGGAATTCCGTTGTCACGAGCTGTGATGGCAAGAGTGTAGGTCATCTGGTCCTCATAGTCCAGCTCAGCTTGTAGTGTGATCGCTCCAGTTCCTGGATCTATACGAAACTGTGGAATGTTGTCCTCTAAGTAATAAGTGATGCGTGCGTTTTCTCCAACATCTTCATCTGTAGCACTTATAACCACCACAGTGCTGCCAGGAGGTCGATCCTCGTTTATGCTTACTGAATAATGAGCGCTCTGAAACACAGGACGGTGTGTGTTGGCATCTGTGATGTTGACGTGCACCTGACAGGTGTCGTGGAGTGTTCTGTCGGATGCAGTGACTGTTAGCACATAGCGACGTTCTTGTTTGTAGTCCAAAGGCAGGGCAAGAGTCACAAGGCCAGCTCCACTGGCTGTGCTAATGGCAAACCGATTACGTGTGTTTCCACCGGTGATTTGATACGTGACCGCGCTATTTACATCTCGGTCAACTGCAGTTACGCTGACCACGCTTGTGCCAACAGCTGCATCTTCGTTTAGTCTGACGTAATACTCTTTTTGTAGAAATTCTGGCCTGTTGTCATTAACATCCATTACTGTGATGGTAACACTAGCTGTGGCGGAAAGAGGCGGGGCACCATAATCCCGTGCCTCTACACCAAAGAAATAGTGCTCTACTGATTCACGGTCAAGCTCTGAGCTCACAGTGACCCAGCCAGTGGCGGCATTAATAACAAACGGTGTATCTGTGCCAGTTCCCGTTAGACGATATTCCAGTCGTGCGTTGTCACCATTATCTGTGTCAATAGCTTGTATGTGGAGAATAGAGTGACCAATGGGAGCGCTCTCCAGCACTGTAGCCTGAAAAGGTGTGGATACAAAAATTGGTGGATTATCATTGACATCTGTGACCTGGATGCTTACAATTCCAGTGTTGTTGGACAGTGGTGGGCGCCCGTTGTCCTGAGCCCGCAGACGTAGTGTGTATTCACGCTCGGCCTCAAAGTCTAGTGGGGCCACCACCTGGATTTCTCCAGTAACACTGTCAATAGCAAACTGTCCTCTGCTGTTTCCACTAATGATGTTGTAATGTACAGCTGCATTCACGTCTTTATCCTGATCCGAAGCACTAACTCGAAGTATTTCAGAATGGGGACGAACATCCTCTCTAACAGCAACCACATACCGCTTTTGACTGAATTGGGGCACATTGTCATTCTCATCCAACACGGTTATATGGACGCTAACAGTAACCGACCGTGGCCCCGGCTCTCTCCCCTGGTCGCTTGCTTCCACCAGCAATGTGTAACGCTCATTTACTTCTCTGTCAACAATGCCTCGTGTTGTGATCAATCCAGATCGTGGGTCGATCTCAAAAGCCGAACGTGCTACAGGTGCACTTTCTCCAATAAATCTGTAACGTATGTTTGCATTTGCCGGCGAGTCGAGATCTGTCGCTCGTAACTGTAAAATGGGATATCCCTCTTCTACGTTCTCTCGAATCGTCTCGCGGTACTCTGTTTGCTCAAACACGGGAGAGTGATCGTTACGATCAGCCACAGTGATGGTCACCATAGTCGTTCCAGAAAGACGCGGTGAGCCATGGTCTGTGGCAGTAACCCTGAAATAGTGCAGGTCCATGTGTTCTCTATCCAAAATGTGTGTGGTGGTGAGAAGGCCAGTAATTGGGTCAATTTGGAAGTAGTCCATGGATCTGCTGTTCATTAAAGGGGCCATGCTGTAACCAAGTCTGCCTGCCTCACCACCATCAGGGTCCTCGGCTGTCATAGCTATGACTGATGTACCAGGAGGCTGGTTCTCAGCAACCTGAACCTGATAGTTATACTGGGAAAAATGGGGTTGTCGATTAGCAGCTCTGCGGGAGCGCCCAACAGGAGGGACACCTGCCTGTCCTTCATCAAATTCCTGTTTCTGTACTCTCTGCACTTCATCACTCTTTACATCATTTTCTTTCTCTCTATACTGATTTTTTTGTATGTTTTCTGCCTCATCTTCACTGTGTTTAAGCTCATCTCTTTCAGTCCATATTCCCTCATATTTATGCCACTTTATGTTTTTATCTTCTTCACTTTTTAATTTCAAGGTGTCATTACTTTGAACTTTACCTGTTTTATCCACCAAATTCGTGCTTTCATCAACTGACTGTTCCTTTGTGTCTTCTGCAATCACCCACTCTACGCTTTCTTCTCTTTCTCTTCGTGCACGCTGTCTGTCTCCCTTCCAACTCTCCTCCCCTTTGACCCCGCCCTCTCTCTCTTCCGCCCTCCTACCGCACTCCTTTCGCTGACTAACACCCTCAGCTTGTAATGACACCCGTTTACCCGATTTTAATTGCGGCCGCGTGGCTCCCCCATCGGCGCTTAAACTCTCGTCATCGCTGTCGTCATCACAATCTGCACGCGTGACACTAGAGCAAAGATCAGGTGAGTTTTCCTCTCTTGTAAAGTCGATCTCTTCACTGGCAGAAACATTGAGTGTTTTGTTTTCATTTTGGTAACCAGAACTACCGCTGTTGGTGTTATAATCGGGCTTTTTTGCGCAGTTGTTGTTGTTACTGTTCCAATTCCACAAGTGAAAACTTTCAGCAAAGTTCACGGAGTTTGTGATAGGAGCTGTCCACATGCGTGGTGCTGAATCTCCCCTCGCGCTCTCTGTATGACCGAGACCACCCGTGTGTGAGTGTGAGTCACGAGGTTGTCCAGTAAAGTTGAGCTCAACTAAGAGGTAGATATGTGATGCAGTATGACCCCTGTTCTCCACAGCAGATGACTCAGAGTTGTGCTCATCACTGATATCCAAAGATGTTGCAACAGGAGAGATGTCTTTCCAGTCAGCCTCTGGCATTAAATCTCCTGTCGTTTCGCCTAATCCATCAGTGTGTGCACAAGAGGACATCTGTGAAGAAATCCTGTCACACCTTCTACACTTCCTACACTTTTCCAGATCGTTTGTGTTACTCGTCTTGGAATTTAAACATAGTGATATCGAGCTGTTGTATGATAATATAGTGCTTGAATTTTCTCCACAAACAGCATAGCTCGTGCGCTTCAGAGAGATGTTGAACCGGTGCCAGTCACTGCTGTGCCAGCTTGGTGTGCGCACGGCAGCAAATTCCGTGATCCGGTGTGACTCGAGACAGCTGTTTGCTTCGCCTGCTTGTTTTGGAGAGAGGAGCTGCGCGCACGGATCCGAGCATCTCCGGGTATTGCCAAAGTCCGTTTTAAAAGACCTATTCAAGCCCTCTCTGCTGAGATCGATAACATTCAGCGGGCGTGAAAGGGGACGGTCCGATGTCGCTTTGTCTAATTTATTGGCGTCCAAAACACTGCAAGCCACATTAGAATGAGAATAGTATTGTAGTAACGCCATAGATGGTCTCGTGGCACCGGTAAACTCCTGCTTTGAGTGACGCGAGCAGTGATCAGGCCTATCCACGGTTCCACTTGTATCCAACTGCGAGCCCAATAACGCGCAACCCAGCACCCGGTGCACGCTTTGTGCAACGACCCTGTCCGTGGTGATTTGTAGATGTGTTTGTGGCCGTCTAGTCCTTTGTATAGTCCTCTTTTTGTCATACTGAACAGGAGAGTCGAGAACGGGCGAAACAACGCCCTTCTCCCCGCCGCCACCGTCACTACAAACAGGCTGGTGATGACAGCGTCCAGTGTGTATAAATACTGTCCGGTTATCCGGCCACCACGAACACGCAGGTGGCATTCCCATTGCACTGTACCGTAAGCATTGTTCGCACACTAGATATTTTATTAGCCGTCCATGCGACTGTGTCCGTACATGCTGGATATTCCAGTTGCCCCCAGCCAGAGCCCCCGTTAGCGTTCCTTCGGGTGAGCTTACGCTTCGCGTGTCTCCGGGGGCTGGGTGGGAGCGGCAGTACGGCCCTGCTGCACACACCGGGATAACGGTGAACAAAGAACTGAGGAGAAGGTGTAGGAGCAGCGGCGACAGCGAGCCCAAGTCCGGTAGCAGTGCAGCCATTAGTGTAGTGAAATCCTTTCTCTCTCTCCCCCGTTCTCCCCCTCTCCTTCCCAGTCTCTCTGTACTGAAATCTTTCTCTCTCCAAACGCCGGTCAAGTGGCCAGCTCATCCACCACCGCCCGACTCCTTCCGCCGTGCTCCCGGGTCGCTCGGTGATCCCGGGAAGCTCGCATCTACTCTCGGTGTTTGCTGGAGCTCCGGCTAGCAGCGGCACGGGCGCAGCATCTCTCATTCACATCCAACATGGCTCACAGCGAACCCGGTGATACCCTCACTCCTCCCCCTCTCGCTTCTCTCTTTTCTCTCTCTCTCTCTCTCTCTCTCTTGAAGACTAGAATGGTTTGTTCCAGTGTGCGCGAGGCTGTTGCTCAGATGCCATGTCCGCTGGATGGATTCAATAACGTGACAATCTATCAATATCAAAGTGAAATCATGCAAAGAAACAAAACCCACAAAATCAAACTACATGCTTTGCGCAATGAAATGGAACAAAAAATATAGTCACCTCAAATATGTATCAAAAAAGAAATATACATTTAATTTAAATTCTATTGATATTTGTTGAACTGAAAAAAAATGAAAAAATAAATCTTATTTGTATATTATTGCAGCATGTTTTTGATCAATTTAAAGTATATTTGGCCCATGTAAAGTGTCTGGGAGCGCGTGCAACATGTTGCAGATTTATCAAACAGTTGGAGTCTATTTGTGATGTCATGTTTTATCCAAGAAACATTTCCAGAGGTGGTATTTCTATCCATTCAATTCAGTGCAGGCCTACTGAATTCATATTGCATTTTCCTTCTCTCCTTCCATTCCCATTCCTACTCAGTAGACAATGTTTTCTATGTAGCGTTTGACTCCAGGCATATATGTTTTTGCTATTTTCATTATATTTTAAATCATACTACATGTGGGCAAATCGTAGAGCCACGTGTCACAGCCCTGCATGGCGGATGTAAAATCCACGCTTAGTCAGAAATAGACTTGTGCTTTACAAAAAACCAATCTGTGTCTCACACAGTCTGTCTGCTACTGACATGGTTGGAACGAATCCACGGATGTTGAAAAATTCATAGGGCTCTCTCTCTCCGATAAGCTGCTCTCATATGAACTGCAGAGGTGACTACTGTAAAGGACTTGTGCTGTCTGTGTGTTGTTTCCAGTGATGTCTAAGCAGAAACAAATCGTTTGTGAATTTGTTTGTGAGATTCATTCCTGGTCTTTAGTGCAGCATGTGTGACTGTGTGTATGTCTAGATGTTTGATGGTATTATATATCACACAGTTACGGAAGCACTTAATCACGTTAAATGAGAAGGAGAGGGATTCCCGTAACTGAAATCCTTCCCTGTGAAACCTGTCTGATAGACTGAATGCTAACACAGATCAACCCGCCTGCGATTCAGTGGCTTGCCAAACACCTGCTGGGGAATGCAATCATGTTATGCGTTACTCATCATAACCCAAATAAAACGAAACCCATAAGTCGCATAATTCTTGCGTGTCATGAAATGCTTATGCTGATGCCTACATTTCAACTCAGTGCTTATTCTTCTGATGCACCAAAGTGAAATGTATCCCACTTTTAAAGGAAAATGCCACCGTTTTTCAAAATTTTACCATGTTCTTACCTCAACAGATGAATTAATACATAGCTATTTTTTTTAATGCGTGCACTTTTGATCTTTGTACAGCGCCTCGTGAATGTGTTAGCATTTAGCCGAGCCCCATTCATTTCTTAGGATCCAAACAGGGATGAATTTAGAAGCCACCAAACACTTCCGTGTTTTCCCTTTTTAAAGACTGTTACATAAGTAGTTGCAAGAGTAAGTATGGTGGCACAAAATAAAACTTTTGTTTGGAGCCATAGGAATTAATGGGGCTAGGCTAAATGCTAACACATTCAAGAAGCGCTGTTCAAAAATTGAAAGTGGATGCATTATAAAAAAAATAGGTATGTATTAATAGGGCTGTCACAGAAATTTGGCTGACGGTTAATTGTTTAATAAATTGTGATGATTAAATGCCTGTTTATTGCTTTGACATTTAATTCTCATAAATTTTTTGTTTATTAATTTTTTTTACAGATTGTTGTGGTTATTTAAATTAAATCGTTTGCAAGGTTTATCTGGCAGTAAATATTTATACACATAACAAATTTTTAAAAGTAATCTGATACTGTCTCGTTTATAGAGGCGCTGCAGCTCCCCCTTGTGTTTTTTAGAGAGATGTGCAATCATTGCGGTGAGGTCAAACAATTGCGATGAGACGATTATTTAATCATTGTGAAGGCCCTATGTATTAATTCATCCAAGTTGGGGTAAGAACATAGTAAAATATTGAAAAACGGTGGTGTTTTCCTTTAAGCACTGTTAACATTTGGGTGCTTTGTGTTGGATCATATGTGAATAAACATCCATCAAATTCAGTAAATCAGTAATGACTGTACAACACTTGCTGTTTTAAAAAAAATGAAAGCAAATGATTCTTTGTAGAGGACAAATTAAAAATTAAGAGAAAAAGAAATTATCAAGTTTTTTTGGACAACCAAAAAGTCCAAAGTCTATAAAGCACCTTTATTTATTAAAAGAGTTAGGGGACGTTCAGGGTGCCCTTGTCAGGGACGCGAATAGAACAAATGAACTATATATAACTTGAAACCCATAAAAAAACAAGATGTCTGTACACAACACAACAAGAAGGCATCCTGTTGTAAGTGTTGCTACTAGTTCATTTCAGATCCTCCAGAGCCACAGCTAGATACTCATTGTCCTCTATAAAGAACTGAGCTCTGTCTCTTGAGCTCCATCTCTTCAGTCTTAAATGCCTTTTGATTAAAAGGTGTCAATGGATTTGAAATTGAGGTTCAAAGTGAGTGCATGTAATGCAGTTTCATACTATTTTTTATAAAATGACTCAATCCATATGAAAAGCATATTATTATTTTTGAATGTGAATGATTTTAATATCATGCACAATCTTGTTTTATTCATCCCTGCATCAGCTTTGACAGGCTAAATATAGTGTTGAACAAAATTATTAATCTAGCTGTCTGTTCATACCGAAACCAAGTGCGGTTTGTGTGTGCGGTTGTGAGATAAGAACACAGAGAGGGAATGAGAGACAGAGAGAGAGAGACTCTAATGGGCTGATTTGTAATCCCCAAAAATCCACCCTGGTTTACTGGGGTGCACACTTCACAGAGCACACCTAGGGCACCCTTAGTGCACACACACACATTCGTACACTTCACACGCATACAGGTAAACTCTCTGATACAAGGCCATAGCTATTCAAAGGTTACCATGGGAACAGTAAGAGTAGGGGGTATATTCCATCAAGAAGAGAGGTTTGTGGTTGTGTGTCACAGCCCAACACTGTTGCTCTGTAATTGCGCACATTCACAAAAAACCAACCCCCTTTACGCACACACTTCTGATCACCCCGCTAACCTCTCCCTGTAGACCCAGCAGCAGGTGGCCTCTACCCAGTGAGCATCTGTCATGGGTCGAAACGGGCAGGAGGCTGTAATACATATTCACAAAAGATAGGGCTGGAGGAAGACTGACAGATAAGTAGCACACCTACTGTGACTACCATTTTTTGTTAGATGCCTTTTCTTAGTGTGGGTGTGTATATAGACACAAAACAGGCAGTCAGGTATAAATAATGCACTTTTATATACTTGTCCTCAAGCATTCTCTTTTTCTGACACCTACACACTAATCTTTTTGTCTTTTCAAGACACGCACAGTCTGTTGAACATTGTGAGATTGTTACTATAGATGGTGTGTGCGAATTAATTAAAAATGATGTGCACGTGTGCTGAACCTGAATATTCAATGTGGTTCCACCACACCCAGTCTGTAAAAGCAAAGTAAGCATAAGACACCCCACCCCGATCCCCCCTTTTCATAACACGGTTGTATGCATAAGCGCTGCTATTGCCTGGGAGCAGGGTGATGTCATTAGTAATTTTAGAGGATTATGAGATTATGAATGCTGTATGTTCATTATCTGCCGCATGCTTATTGGATTCAGACATGGAGCTTTCGTAATTTAACTTCTGAATGACTCTTAGAGTAGACCTTGCTCTCTCTCTCTCTCTCTCTCTCTCTCTCTCTCTCTCTCTCGTTCATTTGCATGAGGTAAATATGGAATTTGAAATTAGTCCACACGTGCCCACACACACACTTCAAAATGTCTTATCATTGCATTACATTTGCAGTCCAATCTAGAAAAACATTAAATCCCACTAAAGAAATATGTGTAAAGGGGTGGAGAATAACAAGGCTGGATAATTAAACCTAATTATGATAAAGATTATTATAGTAATTATTTTTCACATCATGCAATGATAAAGTAAAAAATGCTTTTGTACACAAAAACAAATAATCACATAAAAGAGAGCCATTAAATAGGATAACAATGTCCAGTTCAAGCAAAAATATCAGGATATTGCTGAATGTGTTTATATTGAACAAGCCCACATTCCTAAAAATAACACAATGCCATAAAAGAACCATATTTGGTTCCCCAAAGAACAATTCAGTCAAAGCACAAAAATGATTCTTCTATGGCATCGTGAAGCACTTTTATTTTTAAGAGTGCAGCCATATCATGTTACTCATACTGAACACTTAAAGGGATCATATAGCGTGAAAATCTGAAAATCTTTTTCCATGTTTAAGTGGTAAAATTGGGTCCCCAGTGCTTTTATCAATCTAGACATTGTGAAAAAGAACAACCCAGTTTTGGTAAACCATTCTGTGCAAGCATGTGAAAAAGGTTGTTCAGATTTTGCCTATTTCGTGACGTAGGTAGCAAGGCCAATTACAATAATACCGCCCCTTAAACTGCACTATCCAACCACATCACTGAGAGAAAGAGGGAGAGAAAATTGTGACAGCACAACTGAGTTTTATTTTCAACAAACCCTCATCATTGCAATCAGTGTTGGCATTTTAACTCTTTCCCTGCCATTGACGAGTTATCTCGTCAATTAAGAGAAAACATTTGCATAAAAAGTGTCCCTGATAAGTTTAATGTTAATCTGTAATACAGTGATTATCCACTAGATGGCACACTTACCCAATTTATGAAAAAACTAAATCAAATTTTGTTGTGTTTTGATAATTGTTCTGAATCTGACCTCTAACAAAATTACTTCACAAAAAATGCAATTATTTTAGCTTTTTGTTACAAAAATATTTTTTAAGAAAAATACCCATATTTAAGAGTTTATAGGCAGAGAAAAAATATAGATAGGATGAAACGGTTTTTCCCGTTTTGTTTGTTTGTTTATTGTTTGTTTGAAAACAGAGGGTCTGTTCTTTTATTTGATATATTTGTATGTTTATATATTTTTAGAAGAAAATTTTTCTGGAAGGTATTGTGTGAAACTTTTGTGAAAATTACAATAATAAAATTATAATAAATTACATGTGGGGTATTTTGAGCTAAACTTCACATATGGGTGATTGTTGCAAAATTAGACTTATGAGGTGTCATGAAACATTTTGATAAAAAAGTAAGAGTATCAAAATAAGAAGCATACAGTTACAAACATCTCTTCATGTACTATTTTGTATGATTTCAAATGACATCATACAAACCAATTTTGTTGTTTTTCCACATTTAAGAGGAACATTTTCATTACCGCAATGTGTCCATGACTGGATTTGGAATCTTTGACATGGATAATTTATATTTAAAAAAAATAAAATAAAAAGCTTCAGTGCATGTTATACTATAAACATTTACAGTAAAGAAACATGTGGTATTTGGTGATCATTGGTAAATGTAGAGACAATAATGAGGAATATAAATGTGTCCAAGACCAATTTTCTCATCCTCCGCAACAATTTTCAATCATTGTTTAAGCCCTCAAGGAACTAACATTAAAAAAAAAATGTTGGAAGGGACATAATTGACTTTGACACTTAAGATGGCTACCAGGTAAGCAGTTCTTATTTTTTTTCTTCAGATAAAAGTTGAAATTTTGTTTGTCGTAGTACCTAGATAACTTTTAAGTTCTCATTACCGAAACATAAGTTTGTAAATGCATATATTTAATGTAATATCATGTTGTGGTAATGATTTTTTATAATAATAATCTAAAAGATGTAAATAATTCTTTAAATCCTTTAAAAATAATGGTTAAAGTTAGTTCAGACCTTAATCTTATATGTGCAAATAATAATAATAAATTGTCTTCAAGGGCTTTTTAAAAACTCTGATGTTGGACACCTTCTAAGTCTGGATTTTTCGTGTCACCCATATGTACTCTGGGGACACCAAAGACTTATTTTACATCTTAAAAAATAAATCATAATATGACCCCTTTAAAAATCCCCCCAAAATGTACAGATCTTCTTTTGACCACTATCCAAGGTACAGAATGTGTTATATTATTATGTGTGTTCTTATTTCGCTCTGCCTCACTTAATATAATTAATTTAATAAGCCAGAACATCTCAAAAATATTTATAGTCTATTTCTACATACAAAGGATGACAGTGTGATTTACTCATGAGGTTCAATGTTCTAATGATGTTGAAGGGGGAACGGTTGTTTGTAGGCCAACTGTGAGTTGTCTCTTAGTCAGGCAGTGACCTAAATCAGAAAATAAAATAAGAGAATAAAATATAGGGGAAAAGAAGGAATTAGAGAGCGAGAGAAAAGGCAGGTGAACTAGTGGCTTGTTCAGTATGAAAACTAGAAAATTGAGACAAAAGGAAGAAAAACAGGAGTGAGATGACATTTAAAAAGGTGGAAAGAGTTCATAAAATGCAGCTATAAATATTTTCATGTTGTTCCAGCATCCTCCCCAAACACTTAGACACGACAAAAAAACAATCACACAACACACCACACACAGCTATGTACTACATGCAGCTATGTACTATATAGATTACACAAATTAAACTGCACTTCTTTTAACAGATAGCAAACCAAATCTACTGCACACAAAAATGCAACACACAAAAAATGCAGTAAATTTGCACATAATAAAAGAGAAGAATCTAATTCGGATTTTTAAAAATATATTAATATTTAAATACATCATAAATATTTATGCATAGCAATAATGTCAGCAAACAGATCAATAATATATGTGAATATATTTTACATCTGAAAACCAAAGAGAAGCCTCGCTCAGGCTGCTTTTTAAAAGAGGTCGTACATTTACTGACATTTAAGATTTGCTCTGAACTGAAGATTTTGCTATAAACTGTGCCTTTAATGGGACCCTAAAGATTATGGCATATTATATTAATGAGAGCAAATCTTACTGGATCCTATTACATCTAAAGGGAAGTAGAGCAGTAATTTGCAGCAGCATGGGATTTAATTGCCTTTATAAAGCAGCCCATGCTTTAAACACACTTCAATCGAAAGTTCATGGGTGACTGCCAAGAACTGAGTCTACCCTGATAGGAATCAAACCTAATCCTGTTTGAGTATGAACAGAATGTTTAGACTGAAGTGAATTCAGTTTGCAGAAGAGCCCGCTGTAGTTGTGGTCACATTGAAAGTGAATTAGGATAAAGTGGATTAGTTTCAGATGAGAGTGGTCTCTAGCTGTCTTACTTAGGATTTAGGCATGCTAAGCTACAATACAGCTAGTTTCTGATCCAGCATCTGGGTTTGAAGCCAGACACACCAAGGCCTCCTGGGCATCACATGCGCACAGAAATTAAGAAATTGTGTGTGTGTTGTGTGTGTGTCACGGGAAAACATGAATGCCCTATATGCCTTAAAAAGTTTATTTCAAGCTGGTCAGAAAACATCAGTTTCTTATATTTTAGATGAAGCTGGCATTGTACTTATTGTGGATGTAAAACATTTACTTGTAAGACTTTGGAATGTTATCTTCTGAAGACCAGGAAGATCTTCTCTGACACTATGAACTTGAAACACCAGTTTGTAGCCAAGAGACACGATAAGGTTAGTGAGTAAGCAAGTTTTTATCATCTGAAGTGCAGCAGAAGCTAGACAGAAGATACAAAAAAACATTCCTTAAGGTTCCTTATCTAACACACACATACTTGGGATGCTTGAATTAAAATGCATTAGGTCTTAAACTCACATCTGAGTTCCCATTTCCACCGCAATCTACAATAAATTTAAACTAAAACTGCTCATATTGCCACATTCAGACACGGATTCATAATACAATTTTGCATCAGTAGTAACATTGTTATTGCAATGAAATTGAATATAGAACTTACTTAAAACTTTCTATTTAAAACTTTGGTAATAGTAGTAAATCAGACTACTAAAAGTTGTGTGATGGTTAATGAAAGTTCACCCTAGGTGGTTGTGACACAGATTTAACTGTTGACAAATTTGTCTCAAAGATCTCAAAATATCAAAAATGCTTTCAGCACAATTGTCAAAATCAATGAGATCACAGGTGAGCTGTGAGATTCACATCAAATACAACACTTCAGTCGCTAAGATAACTTATTTGTTACAAAGAAGCCAAAGCCGTTGGGAAAACATTTTCCCCAGCAAGTTGTACATAAACACACTCAAAGTAACCACTAGATGCTAGATAAACCACACTTTGCTCCGATTGCAAGAATAGCCTGTGTTTGCTGATATTCAGATGTTATACACTCACCTAAAGGATTATTAGGAACACCTGTTCAATTTCTCATTAATGCAATGGTGTAAGGGATGTTTTCTTGGCACACTAGGCCCCTTAGTGCTAATTGGGCATCGTTTAAATGCCACAGCCTACCTGAGCATTGTTTCTGACCATGTCCATCCCTTTATGACCACAATGTACCCATCCTGATGATGGCTACTTCCAGCAGGATAATGCACCATGTCACAAAGCTCGAAACATTTCAAATTGGTTTCTTGAACATGACAATGAGTTCACTGTACTAAAATGGCCCCCACAGTCACCAGATCTCAACCCAATAGAGCATCTTTGGGATGTGGTGAAACTGGAGCTTCGTGCCCTGGATATGCATCCCACAAATCTCCATCAACTGCAAGATGCTATCCTATCAATATGGCCCAACATTTCTAAAGAATACTTTCAGTACCGTGTTGAATCAATGCCATGTAGAATTAAGGCAATTTTGAAGGTGAAAGGGGGTCAAACAGAGTATTAGTATGGTGGTCCTAATAATCCTTTTGGTGAGTGTATCTCACCATTAAAAGTTGGATGAACTTAAAAAATTACTTAAAATGCTAACACATAATAAAATAAAATCCACACCAGATTCCACATTAAATTTAAGCAAATAGACACAGGTTTGTTCCACATCTGATGGACTTCCATTGTTTGACCACGCTGATAATATTTTTTGTGAATTTATAAGACTTTAGTAGTGAGGACTGTCCAAAATGTGGGCTCCTATGGCAACAGTTACACATATAGTGACAATCTATCTCCATGATAGACAGTTTGTAATTCCCCTGCACTTATCAAACCACACCAACTTCTCACGCTGTTATTCAGGGCTTCCTGCCAGACCAATCGAGACATACATCAATATTTCTCACCTCCATCATCTGCACCCCTCCTCTGCCCATTTTCTCTCCCTGGTTTTATCCCTGGCAACCACAAAAATCATTAAAATCTCACGGGCATCCCTGACCCCATTCATTCATCTCGCACACCTCTTGAAAAGACAACGGTTGTGCTTGTAGCGATTACACTGCGTACTCCCTTCATGCTTTCAACTCTTTTTATAAACTTGTTCGTCTTCGTCTATGCTCCTTTTCATCTCTCCTCCCTCTTTTGTCTTTTAATGTTGAGATACCTGGCAGTGACAGCCTAACCAGCCCTCCCACGTGGGAGAGTCATTTGAATAGAAAGATGCATAGAAAGATAAAGAAATAATGACTGCTCTCTAGTGGTTGAGCTTTGTTATTACATTCTCATATTAAAATAAGTTACATATGAGATGTATTTTCACAGCCCCCTTTTGATGGCATTTTATGTTGCAGCACATTTTGCCCATTGGGCAACAGTCTGGAGTTTAATTAAATCATCAGACTGTCATGACTGCTTCAAGGCCTGAAACTGATAACCTCATTACAAACATGAATTGCTTGTCAAACACAAACTCCATTATAAATATCAGCTGCCGCTAACTGGTACAATTATGGCCCGTTTAGTCATTTCTTTCTGGGTCACCATTGTGGCCCATCTTAAAGTTCATTAATATTCAAAAGACATTCCGTACTGACAAGACTGGATTCCTATCAGCGTTAGACATTTACCAGCGCCTGAGGAAAAATGCAAGAAAAAATGACAAAAATATTTGACATGCCTGTAGTAAATTCCTCTATATGTATAATGTATATATACATTTCTAGAATTTATTTGATTGATGTTTTTGACAGAAGACAAGAAAAGTGTTTTATATGGTTAGAAACATGCCATCAAAAAAAGCAAACAGCCCCTAAAAAATCTAACTTGGGGGGCAAACATTATAGTTAAAGGTGCAATGTGTGACTTTTAGAAGGATCTCTATACAGAAATGCCATATAATATATGTAGTGGCAATCTGTCCACACAAAAATGCCACTACAGGTATTTTGAAGTTCTTTCCAACTCTTGCTGTTTCAAATAAATGAGGTTCTCCATGGTTGTACAATTAACTCTTCTTTATTATGTAAATTTAAAAACATATGCAAACGACTAACTTAAACGTTTAAAGACGAACAGACTAAAAACCATCACCATCGCACAGCTGAGGTTGAAAAACTGTGTGGCTTCCTCAGCTAAATTCCTCCTCTGGCTTTCCTGTGATTCCCTTACTACCCTGGCTGATTAGCACATACACACAGGTGCGCAGGTGACGTAACGGACAAATCATTCACACAAACCTAACCCCCACCCACGCACACACCATACATGCACACACAAACACACCGGCCCCTAATTGTTACTGTATAAAAACACAACAATTCACCAAATTATTAAAGGAATGGTCTACTCATTTTCAATGTTGAAGTGTGTTGTTGCCTTGACTGGGAATTGTTGGTGCATCCCTCTGTCATCTGTGTGCGTGCACGTGGGCGCTGGAGCGCGCTGCGACGCTTCGATGGCGTTTGGCTTAGCCCCATTCATTCAATGGTACCATTTAGAGATAAAGTAAGAAGTGACCAAACACATCAACGTTTTTCCTATTTAAGACGAGTAGTTATACGAGCAAGTTTGGTGGTACAAAATAAAACGTAGCGCTTTTCTAAGCAGATTTAAAAGCGGAACTATATTTTATGGCGTAATAGCACTTTTGGGAGTACTTCGACTCGCCTGAAAAGTCTCCTCCCCTTCTCACTCTCATAATGGGAGAGGGAGGGTGTTACTGCGCCGAGTCGAAGTACTCCCAAAAGTGCTATTACGCCATAAAATATAGTTCCTCTTTTAAATCCGCTTAGAAAAGCGCTACGTTTTATTTTGTAACACCAAACTTGCTCGTATAACTACTCGTCTTAAATAGGAAAAACGTTGATTTGTTTGGTCACTTCTAACTTTATCTCTAAATGGTACCATTGAATGAATGGGGCTAAGCTAAATGCTATCGAAGCGTCGCAGCGCGCTCCAGCGCTTACGTGCACGCACACAGATGATAGAGGGATGTATCAACAATTCTTAGTTAAGGTAATAACATATTTTAATATTGAAAACGAGTAGACTATTCCTTTAATGGAGCCAATGACAAATCATTCAATAATGTTCATAGTGCAAGTGTGCATTTTCAGTCAATAATGTTCATAGTGCAAGTGAATGTCCAGATAACCTCAAAGTTGAGGTCACAGCATTACAAAAGTCTTAATCAGCCTCCAACAAAAGACAGATCTTTGTGATCGGTCTCTCAAGTATGTTGCATTTAGTCAGGACTTTGACAGAACGTACCAGTCCCTGTGTGTCTGGAAAGGTCTGCAACACCTTTCCTAACAGCCAGGATCCACGAGGGGGCAGTAGAATCTGCCACAAGAACAATGTCCCCTACAACAAAGCTTCTCTTGTCCTTTAACTACCGTTGCCGTTCCTGTAGTAGTGGAATGTACTCCCGTATCTGTGCCAGAAAAGATCAGCAAGAAACTAAACTTGCCTCTATCGCCGTCTGGTGTACAGATCACTTGTGTCAAAAAGTCCTGGTGGTAAAGCAGGTTTGCCCTTTAACAAGATAATGTGATTGGGAGTCAGGGGTTCCAATTCATTAGGATCATCTGAACTTTTTGTGAGTGGACAAAGGTGCAATCCTTCGTCATCTGTAGTTTGCTGATGAAGTACAGAATTCAGCACCTTCCTGACCATACGAATGATTCTCTCCCATACCCCTCCATGATGTGAAGCACTAGGGGTGTTAAATGTCCATTTTACTCCAGACTGAAGTAATGTGTTTTGAATTTGCTTGTGATTTAGAGCAGATAGAGCTTGTCGCAGTTCACGCTCTGCTCCGACAAAGTTAGTTCCATTATCAGATCTAATGTGTGACACTTGGCCGCGTCTTGAAATGAATCTACGCAATGCATGGATGCATGAACTGGTGTCCAGTGAGTACGCCATTTCCAAATGTACTGCCCTGCTGGCCATACAAGTGAAGATAACTCCATATCTTTTGATGCGGCTGCGGCCTGCCTTCACCTCAAAAGGACCAAAAATAATCGACGCCCACATTTGTAAATGGTGGGAGATCTGGTTGGAATCTTTCCTTTGGCAAATTAGCCATCTTTTGTTCACCCAAATTTCCCCTATAGCTTCTACAAATAACACGGGAAGAAATGATCTTTCTGGCTGCAGAATTAGCACTGGTGATCCAATACTGTTGGCGGAGTCTGGAAAGCAGGTGATTTCTTCCACAATGTCCCAATTGCTCATGAATGTGGCGCAAAATGAGAGTTGAGATGTGCTGATCTTTAGCAAGAATGACTGGATGTTTTATGCCATCAGGCATTGCCGCTTTACAGAGTCGTCCTCCCACTCTCAAAAGCCCATTTTCCAGCACTGGATCAAGTTTGTAAATCGGACTATTTTTCTTAACTCCAGATGTTCCACTTTTCAACGCAGTTATTTCATTGCTGAACTTTTTTTGGACTCCCTTTCGCCTTCAAAACTGCCTTAATTCTACGTGGCATTGATTCAACAAGGGGCTGAAAGCATTCTTTAGAAATGTTGGCCCATATAGGATAGCATCTTGCAGTTGGGGGAGATTTGGGGGATTCAAGCTTTGTGACATGGTGCATTATCCTGCCGGAAGTAGCCATGAGAGGATGGGTACATGGTGGTCATAAAGGGATCAACATGGTCAGAAACAATGCTCAGGTAGGCCGTGGCATTTAAACGATGCCTAATTGGCACTAAGGGCCTAAAGTGTGCCAAGAAAACATCCCCCACACCATTACGTCAAATTCTGACTCAACCATCTGAATGTCTCAACAGAAATCGAGACTCTTCAACTGTCCAATTTTGGTAAGCTTGTGCAAATTGTAGCTTCTTTTTCCTATTTGTAGTGAAAATGAGTGGTACCCGGTGGGGTCTTCTGCTGTTGTAGCCCATTCGCCTCAAGGTTGTGCGTGTTGTGGCTTCACAAATGCTTTGCTGCATACCTCAGTTGTAAGGAGTGGTTATTTCAGTCAAAGTTGCTCTTTTATCAGCTTGAATCAGTCAGCGCATTCTTCTCTGACCTCTAGCATCAACAAGGCATTTGCCGCATACTGGATGTATTTCCCTTTTCGCACCATTCTTTGTAAACTCTAGAAATGGTTGTGCGTGAAAATCCCAGTAACTGAGCAGATTGTGAAATACTCAGATCGGCCCGTCTGGCACCAACAACCATGCCACACTCAAAATTGCTTAAATCACCTTTCTTTCCCATTTTTGCATTCAGTTTGGAGTTCAAGAGATTGTCTTGACCAGGACCACACCCCTAAATACATTGAAGCAACTGCCATGTGATTGGTTGATTAGATAATTGCATTAATAAGAAATTGAACAGGTGTTTCTAATAATCCTTTAGGTGATGTACATAAATACAAATAAACATTCAAACATTTGTACACTTTAAAAAAGCAACCAGTCCAGATGTTAAGACAGACTTTTAATGATTTAACTTGTAAGATTCTTACTAAAAAAAAACAACTTTGAATTGTGAGGGAATTACACATAACAGCTTTAAATGTTGAGTACTGTTGAAGGATTCAATAGTGTGGTGTACAGTATGGCACAGTTTGGTGATAACTCTACATACAGTGAGAGTACTTACATCTGAAATCTGTATGGCACGGTGGCACCGCCTGTACACTTATAGGACCAGGAATTGTGAGGGACACTACAAGGATTTTACATTCGGTACAGATAAAACTATTCATAACAAAGTTAAAATAGCATCCCATATTATAACATTTTGGATGATGGTGTAAAGTATCTACCACTGATCAAAAACAATGGAGACAAACTGTAGTGATTTTACATTGGACAGAATTGGACAATAACTGAGCTACATTGTCAGTGTTTAACAAACAGAATGGTGCAATTACACTGATTTAAGATTACATATAAGACATTGTCATGCACAATCTATGCCTGTGGTGCAGCTGAATGTAGATTATGTAAAAGGGGCTGTCTCTATGGCATGAGGTTTTTATTTTTTTCTAACTACAGCAGATTAAAAGTGTCTTAATGAAAGTGTCTTGTTTAGATTTATTGGAACTGGAAGGTTTTGGGTCATTTGATTAAAGTAATCTTCAGGCTTACGAGAATCTTCACAGATTTAAACCAAACCATGTTTATCCACATCCTGTATCATATTATGTATAATTTGATTACATTTGCAGCTACTAATAAGAATCTATAACAGTTTAGTCCTTTTTACCATCTTTAAATACATTCATTAGATTTCGACAGAGGCTGGACATTGGGTCAGGTTACTTAGGGTCTGTCCTGTTCTGCTAGGTGTATGGGGTAGTTCAGTGGCTAAACTTTTCTTGAGAGATTGATTGTTGGGACATTTTGAGATGTTTAGGCAGTTATGGGTACAAGGAGGACATTTAAGGAATAATGATTGAGGGAAATAGAGGAGTGCTGGCTCTTGAGGGGGAGAGTTTGTGGTTATAAAGGTATGCATGTATAATGTCTGCAGTATAGATGCTATAGTTGGGTGATCGGGGGCAGGTTAAGGGACTCCAAGGCGCTGTGGTAAAGTTCTCTTAATGCTCTCAATAATAATAAACGACAAAACATCTGATTGAAGAGATGAGGAAGTGGCTCCTAAAGACAGAAAAATGTCATAGTTACGACCCTCATGTAAACGGGTTAAATCAGATTAATATGTTAACACATGCACACACAAATGTGCAAGCAACAGGCTACAACAAATCGAAAATTCAGATGCAAAAATTAATACTAGTGTATGTCTTACCCCAAGAACATGGACCCTGTTGTAATAGGAGCTAAAATCTTTACTGAGAGACACCAAGAATCTGCACACCTGAGTGACAAATACACATAAACTGGTTTTATTTATGCAAGGCTGTGTTCTAAGGCTATTAGATAACTATTTATTACAGTTAAAATTACAAAGAGTGCATTTGATGCAATTTTAAAGGAAAACACCACCGTTTTTCAATATTTTACTATGTTCTTACCTCAACTTAGATGAATTAACACATACCTATCTTTTTTCAATGTGTGCACTTTTAATCTTTGTACAGCGCTTCGTGAATGTGTTAGCATTTAGCCTAGCCCCATTCATTCCTTAGAATCCAAACAGGGATGAATTTAGAAGCCACCAAACACTTTAATGTTTTCCATGTTTAAAGACTGTTACATGAGTAGTTACACGAGTAAGTATGCTAGCACAAAATAAAACTTTTGTTTGGAGCCATAGGAATGAATGGGGCTAGGCTAAATGCTAATACAAGCACTGTACAAAGATTAAAAGTGCACACATTGAAAAAAGGTAGGTATGTATTAATTCATCTAAGTTGAGGTAAGAACATAGTAAAATATTGAAAAATGGTGGTGTTTTTTTACTTAATATCCTAATGATTTTTGGCATAAAAAATATGCAAAGTATTTTTGACTATTGCTACAAAATACTTATGCTACTTTTGACTGCTTTTGTGGTCCAAGATCACATATATTGTTAATTATTTCAAGAGTTTGGTTCCGAAACGCGATAAACATCATTTAAAAAAATTAGTTACCACTAAAATCAGTATTGTATCTGGTCAGTATTAAAAAGTAAATTCTTAATTTGACACAAAATCCAATATCCGCCATGTTATTCTGTCATCTTTTTTCCCAAAATGCGATAAACGCCAGTCCTTCTTCTTTGCAGAATGCAATAAATCCGCTCAACAAATCACGGCGCACCATTCCACACATTGTAAACAACAATGACGGCATGTTGAATACACACGGAATCCTAATTTTCCTCATCTACTTTGTACTTCTTGATCAACAAACAAACAAAAACAAAATAATACTTTTGATGTCCGTGGTAACATCTGTGGCGGGGAAGAAACGTAAGCCATCAAAATCTAAGAATTTACCTGAGAGGCACTCGGGAGATGAAAAATTGCCAGCTGTTGCTTGTTCTCCCGACAGCATCAAGCTTCTGTCATGCTAACACATTGACCCCAGCGGATCTTATGAAAAACTTTACATTTTTTTACTCAAAGTCAACGAAAATCGAGCAGGACCAAAACATTTTAAAGATGATCGCTGTCAAAAAAGTTTAGCAATGACGTCCCAAGTATAACAGCAGGAACAATGACAGTGTTCTTAATATGAGAAAGTAAGTGTTTTTATTAATGCCATTAATGTTTATTTTTTAATCAGTGTATACCACTAGTCAACTAAATGAATAACATAGCAAAGAGGAATGCACATTTATATATTGATTCAATACATTTATAGCATTTTGAAAAAAAAAATGTCATGGATTTATTGCATTTTGCAGAAAAAATAATCCTTATCTTTGAAAATAAATCTTTGAAAATCAAATTATGGATTTGAATTTTCAATGTTATTATGACCTAAAGATGCTTTGTGACAGAAGTTTGTGACAGAAAATAGTGGTTTTCATCTTGTCACTTTCTCGGTATAGAAAACACGTTTTTACCGAAATCAATCAAAATTGATTTATTGCGTTTTGGAACCAAACTCTTCATTTATCTAAGCAAAAATGTACCTGTTCAGTTCTTAAATTAACTCTGGCTCCTCCCCCTTCATGCTCTAGAATCTGTCCTGATTGGTCCAAAAGCTCAGAGAACGGAATGAGGTAATTGAAGAGAAGAAGCCACTCCCCCTAATAATGGAATAGTCACATTGTTATGTTTTTTTTTTTGAATTGTATTCTTTGCATTTGGCACTGTTTTCACCTGCTATTTGCAACCCAATCAAAATTTTATTAAATGCAATAAAAGGTAGAAATCAAAGTATGTACAAAATAAACACAACATCAAAGGCATGTTGTTTTTTACCTCCTCCTTTAGGGCAGAAAAGTCCAGCTCTGTGCCCTCAGGAATATCTGGATAAAGACCTACATAATAACAGTGTGTCAGCTGGATTTCAATATGTTATGCTCTTACGCACGCACGCACGCACGCACACACGCACACACGCACACACACACACACACACACACACACACAAAAACCTCTCCATGTTCAATAGTCTTAAAAATAATACTACACTGAACACGAAACATATGAGATACTGCAGTGTGTTATTGTGTGTGTGTGTTACCTTGTTCTACCCCTTTCTCGTAGCTGCTAAAAAGAGTGTGAAGACGAGCACAGTTATACATGACAAAGACTCCGCCCCTGGGTCCCTTTGTGGATACGCCACTGTCTCTCTGCACATCTAGCGTCACCTGAAAGATAGCCGTCAATCATCTCTGACACTGGACAACACATTAAACCACGTGTATTCAAACACACTCACCGGACTTGTGTGCACTGTGGACATCAGTTCAAATCTCACGGTGGCTGAAGTCATGACCCTAATGATGTCATCCCATGTCTGACCTAAAATTTGTTAAAAAATAAAATAATAGACAGCACAGATGTTAACACCAGGTGTAAACGGCGCCAGACCATTAACCCAATCCCACACAGATACAGCTGATAGATACAAGACAAAAGATAATAGACACAAATAGACAGCTTATTCAAGATAATAAACATACACACCTTCAACTTGGTCTCCATACTTCATTTCTGAGGCCTCTTTCATCTGGGCTTGTCTCAACCTATAACATTACATACCCAATGAAGTATAAAGTCAACAACAGACAAAGAAATAAATAAATAAATAATGGAGTTTTGTTGTAATAAATCATACAACTGAGAACAAGCAAGCTATAATCAAGAACTAACAGAAATGTTCACAGTGCTTTTTTAAGTGTTGTCTTACTGAAGATACTGAGCTGCATTCATCTGAACGCCAGGAGTTTTAACAGGACCACAAATCACCAATCTCTAATTGAAAAAGAGAGAGATTATTAATTGATTAAATGCTAGCAGTTATTGTGCTTTACGCAGTCAGATCCAATTGTCCAATAGTATTGTGCATGCATTAATTTGATATCATTACAATGACTACATCTTGCCTTAAAGGCGGGATGCACAATCTCTGAAAGCCAATGATAACATTTGGGTGATTCTTGCGAAATTAGACTTATGAGGTGTCATGAAACATTTGGATAATAAAGTAAATGCAAAGTAAGAGTATCAAAATAGTTACAAACATCTCTTCACGTACTATTGTGCACATGATTTCAAATGACATCATACAAACCATTTTTTTTTCACATTTAAGGGGAAATTTTTCATTACAGCAAAGTGTCCATAACTGGATTTTGGTTCTTTGACATGGAAAAATGTATAATTAAAACTAAAAAATAAAAAGCTTCAGTGCATGTTATACTATAAACATTTACAGTAAAGAAACATGTGGTATTTGGTGATCATTGCATTAGTAAATGTAGAGACAATAATAAGGAATAAAATGTATTCAAAACCAATTTTCTCATCCTCTGCAACAATTTTCAATCATTGTTTTAGCCCACAAGGAACTAACATTTACAAAAAAAATTGTTGGAAGGGACATAATTGACCGTGACACTCAAGATGGCTACCAGGTAAGCAGTTCTTATTTTTTCTCTCCAGATAAAAGTTGAAATTTTGTTTGTCATAGTACCTAGACAACATTTTAGTTCTCATTACCGAAACATGAGTTTGTAAATACATATATTTAATGTAATATTATGTTGCGGTAATGATAATTTTTTAATAATGATAATCTAAAAAAATGTAAATAATTCTATAGGAAATATTTTTTAAATCCTCTAAAAATAATGGTTATAGTTAGTTCAGACATTTAAAAAAAATCTGATGCTGGACACCTTTTAAGTCTGGATTTCGTGAGAATCACCCATTTGAAATCACCTAAATAAACACGACCCGCCCCACACAACACAAACCCAGGCAACGATGTCAGTTAGTAGACACAGACACGCCTCTTACTGCTGATTGGCTAAAAGTGTGTTTTGGTAGTCGGCTCGACTCCCTTTTTCAAAGTGTTTTTCAAAAATCATGCACCCCGCCTTTAATGACCCTATGAAGTTTTTACTTTAAAAATTGTGGGGCATTTAGTCTTCTTGTATCTTGCAAACTATTTTCCAATTAAATGCTTTCTAAATTAAAAACATCCTCCTAACCACAAATGTCACCTGCAATATAAAAACCAAAACACTTCATAATTTAGCTGTTTTATAAGACAACTGTGCTATTTACATTACTTTAAAGCGTCTTTAATATTTGTTTTGTACACAACTATGTATAAACCTGCATTGCCGTCATGCCCGTTGCTCTCCACAGCATGGATGTTTGCTGTTGACGAAACTCGTCCTGACAGGAAGTGACATGCAGGACTGTTGCCGTGGAGACCTGAAGTAGAGAAATCTTTTAAAAGAGTCCAACAACTAAAAACATAACTACTTTAATTCTGAGTGGATAGTTTTAAGCAATCTAGACCAGTGGTTCTCAAACTGGGGGCCGCGAGATGGTTCCAGGGGGGCCCCAGTTTTATGACATTTTATAAAATAAATTAATTTATCATGAATTCTGTGCAATTAAACCTAAAAAAAAAAATAAGACTACTAACCAACAGCACTACTTCGTATCATTTAATATGTTTTGTTTAATCAAAAGTTGAGTTTTAAAACAGTTTGTTGTCATAAATTTTCTTTGAGGGGGGGCGCGAAGGAATGTGCCATACAAAAGGGGGGCCGTATGCTAAAAAAGTTTGAGAACCACTGATCTAGACATATGAGAAAGCAAGTCTTACAGGGAAATCTGTGATAGCGTGGTCAAGCTGGGCAAGGTGACATAGAGCTTCTCTCTGCACTGAATGAAAACAGATTATTCATATGTGAATAATAAAGATATAAAACATTACATAACAAATTAACTCAAACATACACAAGGTACTACAGCTTACCTGTGCAAATACCAAGACTGGGATCATAACCCTGAAGGTTCTCGTCCTGTACCACTTGTTTAAGGTTTATCCTTATTTCCTCTTTTATTCCTCTCTCCTCTCCTTTTATTTCCTCTCCACTGCTTCTCCTCTTTCCTCTCTCCATCTCTCTATCTCTGTAAGCAGAGTTCTCTAAAGCTTTTTTCATCTTTTCTTCTCTGTCTTCATTGGTCCAACTGACAGGAACCGTCGGCCAATCTATGCCGAGTGTTTTCAGAAGGCTCACAATGTCATTCTCTTCTGGCAAAGCCGGACAAAAGGTCACAGTGTACCTAAAAGAAATAAATGGGAGGTAATCACTCATACAGAAATAAAATCCCTGTACATGTTTCTTTATTTTAGGTTTCCTCTTTAAAGTGACATTGACCTCAACAGCTATTTGGAAAAGAAAGTGAATAATAAAACAATATTTGGCAACACCAGGGACTGTTGGAAACACAAACAGTTTGACCTTATGCAAATGTGCACTGGTGGAAGCTGTGACTACTGATAATATGCCTCATACTTTCATCAATTTGCATGAATGTAAACACACAAACCCTTGTTTTCTGAGCTGCATCCCGAGGTGGTCGGCAATAAGAATGGTCCGTAGTTGCCCTAAAACTAGTGTATCGGGAGAGGGTGTGGCTTGTTTGGGGTGGAGGGCGGGGCAGTTGATGAGGACACAGCCCTGTCTCTGAGCTGCAGGCCTCAGGTAGGGCATTATTCCACATAGCACACATCTGAATGCGGCACAGCGATCCACACAAACACGCAATCCTTCTGCTGTCAGCTCAGTTGCTGCTATCGGCAGAACACCGCTTCCACGAAGAGTCCGGATCTCACTGAGAACATCAGATGGAACCTGAACACACACAAAACCATGAAGGTCATACAAAGATACAATTTATAAAAGAAATAAATGTACTAAAATAAAAACATTTTTACACTGTTTGAGGTCAGTAAAGACTTACTGTGGGTTCACACCAGACACGTTTAAGGCGTCAAATTCGCATCCACCGCGCGCAGTTGGACGCTTGAAAATTTTGAGTGTACTCGCTTCATTCATTCATGAAAGCCGTGTGTGAAATTTTAGTCTTCAAGACATTCAAGCGGAAATTTGCGTCATGGGAGGGGCTTCTGCGACTCCGCTTGCTTCCTGTAATCACGTCACTAATAGAGCAAGCTCCTTATTGGTTAACGCAGTGTGTTTTACCGCCAAAGTTCAGATTTTTAAACTTGAGCGGTTCCCGCGGCAACGTTCAATTCATGTAATTCGTGCGAACTAGACTCGAGAATGAGACGGAATCGTGTCTACCGCCCTAAACGCCTAATTCAACGCGTCTTTACATTGACTTAACATTGAAATCACTCGCGCTTGACGCCTCTATCGTGGCTGGTGTAAAACCACAGTAAGAATTTCCTTTTTTGGCATGATAAGGTGCCAAATATCAAAATGTGCTTGGCAAGTGCTGACAACTATTTTATTATGTATTTTTTGGCCGATACCAATTTAAACAAACAACAGGCCCATTCTGATAAGGCGCCTTTCCACTGTACACGACAAATAAAGCCCAACAAACCGGAAGTTATTAATTCCCCATGGAGAGTTGCAAAGGGCTGCATCTGCAAGAGATACCGTCCATCTGCAGGTGCATAAATTGAATCCGTTAAAATTTTTTTAAACTTGTGTGACTACACCGCATGCGATTCGCCGACCTAAAGTGATGTATTTCAGTGTATCCTATTTAAAACGCTGTGCATGGTAAAACATTATTAATCCTTTTTTGTTTAACTTTATCAATAAAGGGCCATGCATGCTATAATGATAACTATAAAAAATATAGTTTTCAGAAATCGTTTTATATTAAAGAGAATAGCGAAGTTCACATTAAAACTATACAATAAAGATACAATGAACAATATCATTTTTTTTCTGATGAATGATAAAACAATGACAGCCAATCAAATCTTTTTGAACTTTAAGTGCACGCGCATTTGAAAAGACAGATGACACTGTGGAGAAGCTCATTGCTGAGGTCTACAACATAAAAAATAGGTATCCAGTGCTGAAGCAGTTGCGGTGAAATTGACTAAGTAATGTTTTTTATTCTACTACATTGACTCTACTACATTTTGTCTTGTATAATTATTTGTGTAATTACAGTGATTAAGTTTATGGCTCGCTTTTATGCGGATCAGGAAGCTTTTCGCGTCCAATTGAAAAGACCTTACGGCACGCCCCATTCCTCATGGCACGCCCCATTTCTTTCTGACCTCATGGCATGCCCATTTCTCCAGCCTGCAGTTACCTCTACTTGTTTCAAAAGGGAGGGGCGAGCTGTGGACTGAGCCATTAATTGCAATTCGCATTCTCACTGCTATGCTTCTAAAATCTACACATTGCACCTTTAAAAATGTTTGAATGCATTTTGGCAAGTATTTAATTTGTAAAACTAAATAAATGTGGATTATGCAACAAACAGTATTAAATTATATGCATTCATCTCATATAACTGAAATGCATATTGTTTCAAACTAAAAATTATTAGACCTATATTTTTCTGTTTGTATACATGTCATTAAAATACTAAATATACATACAATTTATAAAAAAAAATTCAGCTGATTGTTGCATCTCATATGGACATTCTTATTTTGTCATTGACCCACACATCTATAAACTTACTATACTTAACATTATAAAAATACACATTTAGTAAACGAGTTTTATTTATGACTGTAAAAGGTCAAATTGAACTTTGCGAATATTTACAATAATTGTACAGTAGATATTATGACAATACAGTACTTGGGTGCTCCTCTTAATTCTGCCCCAGTTCCAATGGCAAGTGCCGCAGGGATCAAATGTTTGGTCGATACGACCAATGTCAACAAGTCTGGCTGGCACAACAGCTCTGTGTCAGTGATTATGTGATTAATAATCGTACATTCATAGAAAACCTGAAAATACGCCTCCGCTCAAACGCAACGCGTCAAACCACGCGTAAAAACCATGCGCTCATCTGTCACTGCTGCTACCTGCCAGCCAGCCAGAGCTCACAACGTAAAAAAACAGACAAGCACACACTCCACACTGACCTCTCCAGCGGCGAACAGCGTCGTCAGAACCGTATTGGGTGCCAAAAAGTCCCGATTTCTCAGGTTTTTGGCGCTGCTCTCTTTAAACCAGACCTTCTCTCGTTCCCGGCTGATGTCAGTTTCGCATCCCTCGTCTCCCCGCAGCGCACCGCTTAAAGCTTTGACGGTGGACACGATGCTAAACGGTACAGAATCCTCCATCATTGGGCTCAGTTTATAGTCATCGTTATCGACAACGAAACTAGTGGGCTGTTAGTGATACAAGTAACCTTAATAAAAGCCCAGCGCTACAGTACTGCTCGGAGACCCCGATTGACCACCAATCAAAACAGATGCATAGGGGGCCGGCCGGAACGTTAAGATGATGGATGCGGTAGACGGGGAGGTATTTTCATGCAACAATACGGGCACGTGAAAGACGCCATTTTAAGTGTGGCAAAAGGTAGGTTTATCATGAACAGAACAGAAAGTAAAAGTGCATTGTGGCTCTTTTGATAAAATCATATTTGCTTACCGGATGTTATTTAATTTTAAACATTACTGCTATGTTGATATTCAAGGAATTGATTTAAATATATTTTAAAAGAAGAGTGGCAGACCTTATCAAACTTTGTTAGACTTTGTTTTTCTGTTACTGGGCTGGGATTTTACTCTAGGTAATGTTTAATAAAAATAGAAACCTGTGGAATGTTGTTTACATCATAAACAGGTTCAAACAGGGTCAACTGGGTAAATGCAAGATGAATAAGCCAGTGTGGTTTATGTATGAAGCACCATTAAACAATATTTTTTATTACAGGCATCTTCAGAAAATGATTCAAAGAAGTCTGCTGATACTACATACAGAATCCCGTGTATTTGAGTAGCTGTGTTGGGTTTGAGGCCAACAAAATGTGCATGTAAGTACGAAACTAGGAGTTTCACTTGTCAGCAATAACAATGTGGTCAGATAAATCATCCCAGACTTGTTCCAGATCACTTATATAGTGAAAACTAAAAAAATGCATCTGTCATATATCTCTGAATGCCACACCATATGCATTAAGAGAATACTTTTGAATTCTTCATCAGACCCCCAAAAAAGACAACAAATGATGATACTTAAATATTTCTATTTTAATTTATTAAAAATTATAAGAACAATATACATAATATATATATATTAGTGGTGGTGTGATCAGTGGAGTGCTGAAGATTTGTGATTGCCAGCTATAGATGTTAATCTTGGCTGACACGAAATTCCCGGTGGCGAAACATTGCTTGCGATCCGGGAGAAAACGTGTCATTCCAGAGCAACATCAGTACTCAGATTTTCATACACCAGCACTCAAATAGTTGCACAGGCACAAACAAGCATATCAAGGCCTACATACACAATTTTCTGGTTAGGAAACCACTTACAATTATATTCAAGACAATTAATTCAAAGACAAATACAGTTCACATTCACTTTACATTTAGATCAATCTTTGTGATCAACTCCAACGATTTTCAATTTTAACCTCCTACTGCAAGAAAGGAGGGGCACGGAATCCATACCCAGCTGTCAATCAATCAAACAGCTGCATTATGGGTTCCGTTACCATCCAGACTGCTGTGGCCATTTTCCGGACAACCTGGAAATAAACACATTTATCATTCAACAATTTCCATCTAGCCATTTTCAACCTCAAAATCAAAATCTTCATCTTGTAGCACAAACAAGTTTGGTGTCTTTGCAAAAAGATAAAACTTGTTTATTTATCTGGCTCCATCTGTAGACTTGTGCTTGAAAAACCTGTTCTCTATCAGAAAGGAGCTGGAAAGAAAGAAGGAAGGGGGAGGAGGCTGATCACGAGAGATTAACCTGGATAATAAAAAGCGCGATTAACATGAAGTCAAATGAAAGGAGGAACTTGAAATATGTAACTACTAATAACTACATAGAAATAATGGTTTAAGGCAGGTTAGTTTAAATGACCTGTCCTCATCTTACAGTATTTTCAAGACTTAGTAAGTGAAGAAAGATGTACAAAATGAAAAAGTCTAAAACAATGTACATTTGGATGCTTTTCTTTATTTCTAATTGCAGGCAATCGTGCAACAAAACACAACTTTGAATATGAAAGAAATAAAACAAATATTAAGGAAGCAAAGAGAAGGGGAAGGTAAACAGAAATGAAAGAAATTCACTATCACTGTGATCTACAACAAGAGAGCACGCTCAAAATGAGGCGTAAAATGAGTTTAAAATCACAAAGATGAAGTAGAAATGACACACAAGAGAGATGAAACAGATTCTTTACCTAGCTTCAGTCATTCCTTGATTTTGTATGGTCTCTCTCTCTCTCTCCCTCTCTCTCTGTCTGTCTGGTTTGAGTTACTGTCGGTGTGTTTGCGTATTTATACCTCCTGACTTCCTCCTTAGAAATCTGAGGAACATTTTCACTTTCACTTCTTCACTAGGCTGCCCATAGCCTCCCCCCTTCTCATAATAATCCTTACTATCATCCGTCTCTTATTCATTCTTATATGTATCTTTTTTTTTTTACTCATTCATGCAATTCAGTGTATATGCTGAAAATGTATCTACCCAATTCTAATTATTTTTTGCACTTAACAGCAATAGCTTGTTGGAAAGCATATACTGATATACACATGACCTGTCAATCATTTCATTTTTGCTGTGTATTAAAAGCGTCAGGAGATCTGGGCTGAGCTCACTAACGGATCAATATCATATTTCACTGATCAGGAGGCACCTGGAGCTCTGAGCTCAACCTGTCCAGGTGCAAGTCCATCAGCGAGCATGTGTGAACGCTTCTTTGGAAAGTCCGGTGGTTTTGGAGGTAAAGGCTGGTTCCCTTGAGAGACGCTTGCAAAATGAGGAATAGCGTACCAGTGTCAGTGCTGAGCTGCCACCTACTCACACCCACATATTCAGGACTTGTTAAAAACACATTAAAGTCATACTAATTATTTTTATTTAAATGACACTATCAATTTTTATGCTTTCATGCAGATAGGTAACATAAACTGTTAATTTATTTAAACTGGACTCAACTTCCAACATAATAAAATACTTCCTTGTTTCACACAGATCAAGAACTACACTCATTCATTCAGTTTTTCTAGTAGTCTCAATTATTTATTGCTTAAAATGGTGCATATACATACAGAATTACATTTCAATTAACAATAACAAGACAGACATGTGTGTTTTTTTTTAATACTTTCCCAGTTGTCAAACGATTAAAACATTAACATCTTTTTGACATGTAATGCATCTGACACATGTGAGCAGACAGCACGTGCTCCTCACAAGCACACATACACTCTCACACACAAACTCATATAGGCATATGCATATAGACATTGACACATTTTTTTCTCCTCGCTCAGAGAAGAGGTGGCCGGGAAGACGAGAAAGAGGAAGCTGAGGTTCTCAAGTGTGTTTGGGTGTCTGTATGTGCAAAAGCACGTGTGGAAGTTCATTAATCGGAGGTTTTTGCATGTATGTGTGAGTGGCTGTGCATGTACTGGCATCTGTGGTTTCTTCTTTAAAACAGGCGCTTCTCATAACTGAAAAATCAAAAGGAGATGAGAAGAAAAACAATTAATATGAAGCTTTATATTTGAATGCATTTAAATGGAAATGTACATAGTCTTGACACTATACAGTTGTATGTGTGAACGTGTTTATTCACCTGTGCAAGCTGTGAACTCCTCCCTCCATTTGAGCGGACATGGTTCTCTTTTCAAACCGAAGTTCACCGGAATACATCATTGCCCTAAGATGAAGAAAACAAGAAATTACAACTTTTCTGTTATCTCAAATGTGAGTATATTTGGAGTTAGGGTCTATTTTAGTAATGCATTATGGGGTTAAAGGGACACTCTGCTTTTTTTGAAAATATGCTCATTTTCCAGCTCCCCCAGAGTCAAACACCCGATTCCTACCGTTTCGGAATCCATCCAGCCGATCTCCGGGTCCGGCGCCACCCCCTTCCAGCACAGCTCAGCACAATCCACTGAATCTGACTAGACCATTAGCATCGCGCCAAAAAACAACCAAAGAGTTTCGACATTTTTCCGATTTAAAACTTGACTCTTCTGTAGTTATATCGTGTACCAAGACCGACAAAAAAGTAAAAGCTGCAAATCTCTAGGCAGACATGGCTAGGAACTATACTCTCATTCCGACATAATAATCAAGGACTTTGCTGCCGTAACATGGCTGCAGGAGGCACAATGATTAATACACAGCACCTGAAAATAACATTGAAAGTAAGGGGACTATTTTCGGGCAGTGAGTAATATCACTACGCCTGCTGCAGCCATGTTTTGAATGCAAAGTCCTTGATTATTACGCCAGAATAAGAGTATAGTTCCTAGCCATATCTGCCTGGAAAGTCGCAACTTTGAATTTTCCGTCGGTCTTGGTGCACGATGTAACTACAGAAGAGTCAAGTTTTAAATAGGAAAAATATCGAAACTCTTTGGTTATTTTTTAGCGCGATGCTAATGGTCTAATCAGTTTCAATGGATTATGCTAAGCTATGCTAAACGTGTTAGCGCCAGACCTGGAGTTCAGCTGAATGGATTCCAAAATGGTAAAAATCACATGCTTAACTCTAGGGGAGCTGAAAAATGAGCATATTTTCAAAAATGTGAAATGTCCCTTTAAAGGTAAAGTATATAATGTCATTGCTACTAGCTGCATCATATGAAACTGCAAAAACGTGGGACATAAATGAGACAATTCTTCCTTAAACATGTTTGCAAGTAATTTGCACATTGACATACCTCAACTGTGTGAGGCTTTTAGCACCGATGTCTTGGCAGGAATGCTGTATTCCAGCAAGGAGATATGGGACAAACTTATGGATAGAGCCTTTATCCTGAACAGCCCCTGAAACTCCTTGAGCTACTTTAATCTTATCACTCTCACTGAAAGAGGAAAGAGAGAGGGAGGGAGATGAGTTAACAGCTTTAGTCATTAAAACAGCACTTGGACTATATATGAAAGAGTGTATTTAAAAATCCCGAAATAATACATTTTTATTTAACCACAGCTTTTACAAATGTTTTATATTATCAGTGAACTACTTCATCAATTCACAATTTATAGTCCAATTATTATATACAGTTTTAAAACTGCTTTGTTAGTTTGTAGTCAAGCAGTTAAAGAGGGAAGTGGAATCTGTAATAATTCAAGTAAACAGCAACAGAAACTAAAAGCAATTTATCATGCAAGTGTTGCATGCAAGACAGAATGCATTTGTGTTTAACACCTGAAGTATCTGGTCTGTGAGCCAAGGTTTTTGTCCATGGCATCCAGCGAGCCCATCCCTCTGTACTTTTTCAGACGGATGCCATCCGAGAAGAAATATTCACCTGGAGCTTCAGATGTGGCAGCTAGCAACGATCCCATCATTACTGTAGATGCACAAAGAGAAATCAAAAGACCATTAAGGGAAATTAATATTTTGAGAAATGTAATACAAAATATAAATAATTTAAGTTTCTGCTGTTACTAGGTCACTTAAAGGTGCAGTGTGTAAATTTTAGTGGCATCTAGTGGTAAGGTTGCGAATTGCAGCCAATGGCTCATTCCACTGCTCACCCCTCAGTTTTTAAACGCATAGAGAAAATATGGTAGCTACCACCGGACAAACATGTCATCTTCTGAGACAACTTAGTAAAAAAAGTATGTCCGTTAAGGGCTTCTGTAGAAACATGGTGGCATAAAATGGCGAATTCCATGTAATGGACCCTCAGAGTATGTAGATAAAAAAAGTCTCATTCTAAAGTAATAAAAACATAATTTATTATGAAAGGTCTTCATACACCTCTGATAATATAGTTTTGTATATTATTTTGCATTCCTGTCAAGAGATCCTTCTAAAAATTACACACTGCACCTTTAAACAAACACAAGCAAATATGTAACATGGTCTATGTTGACTTAAAACATCACAAAACAAACAAAAGGTCAGATTTTCCTAGTTTACAAATCATCCTGTGATAACATGGATCATTAGGATTTGCACAAACTTGCTGGAGCTTATGCAACTTTAAATGCATGCAGTATTACCGTATTTTTCGGTCTACAAGCCACGTTTTTTCATAACTTTGCTGGTGCTGCGTCTTATAGTAAGGTGCGCCTTGTAAGTCAGCATGAATTAATTTTGACATTTATGAGGCAAAAGACAAAATTACTGTCTATAGCCGCGAGAGTCCGCCATATGCTGCTTCTGTATTTATGTAATTCAATGGATTCAGTAATGTGGAATGACGAGTATGCGAACTTCACGCTAGTTGGCTTGTTCGGTTAATTTAGCCTATTCAGCCTTCCAGGTATGTTTTGTATGCTATGGTTTATCGTTTAAATAACTGATAATATTACTTTTAACATACAGACATCTATTCAGCCTGTTGTTCTGTGTGTTATTGTTAAGTTGAATAACTCGCCTTTCCAGATTAAATGTCTGTTCTTCGGCTTGGATTTTGTGAAATAATTAATTTTTTTAATAAATTAATAAATGCGACGTATAGTCCACTGTGACTTATATATGTTATTTCGTCTTAATGACGCATTTTTGAATGATGCGGCTTATAGTCCAGAAAGTACGGTATAAAGAAAAAAGTGTTATCAAATTCTTTATTATATAAATATTAAAAATATACAACTATTGTAATTATATTACAAATGTAATTTGGAGTATTTTTAAATTAAAAAATGCATATGTGTATCACCTGTAGATGCACCCAGTGCAAGAGCTTTAGCAATGTGTCCAACGGTCTGAATTCCCCCATCAGCAATCACAGGCACTCCAAACCGCCGGGCGTATTCTGACACCTTATACACAGCAGTAGCCTGTGGTCTTCCACACGCCAACACTGTGAGGAAAGAGAAATAGAGATTTCATTACAAATTACTTTTAAAATACGATTAGGACAAACTTGGAATCTTGCTTATATACTCTTGCTTATTGTACAAAGAAACAAACAGTGTTCAATAAAAAAAACTCAAGTTACATCACACAAAGACATGTGCACACATCAATGTCATCTTCAATCATGCAGTCATGTGACCACAATCGGTGCCAATCAATGGATTACTGGATTAAGTTTGGGATAAACTGCAAGGACTGTGTCCAAAGCAAAGTGAAAATGTTCAAATCATACCAATTGTTTAAACTTCATAGAGTTCAAAGACAAATGGTTAAACTGAATGGTTAGAAGTATATAAAGAAAAGTGAAACGTTAAATGTGAAACATTCTTAATCGATGAGAGGAAACGGGGGAAAAGAAAACAAGTTTCATTAGCAAACCCTCTGCAAGTCTGTGACAATGAGAAAATGCAAGAGTTGAGATGGACAGGGCAAACCACAGAAAACTGAAATCTAAAAGCTGAAATCTTTCTTTAGTCTTGTCTGCAAGTTTGATCTTACATAAGCTTGGTTTCTAGAGCATCACAGAAAAACTGATAACCCACAGTGGTTACCATGTTATATGCACAGATGCCTGTCCTAACCAAAGCAGACATTACTTAGCAGTTATCGACGGTTTCAGCAGTAACAACATAAACAAGCGGCTGTCGTGGTCTGCATGTAACTTCGGTAAACTCCGCTAAGAATAAATAACAACTAAGTTCTTAAACGTAGTTTATTTATATATAACAAGCTAAAACACAACACATAGATTACCTAGGAAACCAAAACATTTGTTATTTTCGATGAGGCATTTGTTCAAGAGATCAGTTTAGCAACTAGTCAGACCATTAAAAAAACAAAACCGGAAGTAAAGTTGGGATCCAGACGTGTATCGCGTCAGCGCACGTGCGTCTGATGAAACCGTCTATAAGCAATCTAATCACATACAAACAAAGTCAAATATTCAAATTATCCGCAAACAAGAGTTGATATGGAATGAGGTCTTTTATTTTTCCCTATGCATTTTATTTTTAATATGCATTTGACCTATTTTCTCTCCCAACCATCATCATGTGTAGCCTACTGACCCCTCAGGTTTCTTATGAAACATACGCACGAAAGATCAGGAATAGACTTAATATTACTTTTACCCAATAATGTATTAGCACATAACACCTTTATTAAAACTAAAGTGTTACAATTCTGACTGAAACTCTCAACTGGTTGGTAGTTGTCAATGCAAAGAAACTATTTTATGTTTTATATACAAATCTTTTTATAAAAAATAAGTATTTAGTTTAGATTACAAAATAAAACCCTGGCTGTGAAAACCCTGTTGAAGTATTTTGTGATTTACTTACTTCTACATAAAGACATTTTTGTAAAAAAAAAAAATAACCTTGATATTTTTTATACTAGTAAGGTCATGTCAAAGAGTGAAATCAAACATTAATGCTCCTAATCTCAAAGTTCGACTTCAGACTGGATTTCAGAGACAGTGTCAAATATCTTGTCACTTGGCATGGCATTTTGTAATGTACAAGTGACCTAATACCAGGGGCGTAGCCAGTAATGGGCCAGGGCGGCACTGGCCCGCCCACTTAACTCCCTGGCCCGCCCAGGCAAGTTTCATCAAAATACACTTTTAGTTTATTTTTATTATTCAAATGTATTTAAGAAAATATATTAATATAAACCCGAGTTATCTTTGACTGGTGTGTGTTTAATTTGCTTTCTAAATAACATGGAATTGTTGAAGCAAGTTGTAGGAAGCCGCCGGAACGTAATTGGTTGCTTGGTTGCTAGGGGTTCTTCTGACAGGTAGACTCTGTGGGAAGCGGCGGGCTTAGGCAGCCAGCCAGCTAACTTTGCTAACTGCGTTTTTTAGCTAATATTATTAACATTGCCACAATAATGGCTAAAGTTTCTTTAATGTGTTATTTAAAAACGCAAGTGTTGAGGAAGAAGATACGCCACTGCCTCCATGATTGCCGAGTCCTACCAGCGCAGTTCTTCAGACTCATTAACCCACAAGAAGGCTAGTCAGGCGCTGGTGGTGCCGGTTGCCGCTTGCTCCCTGGCGGCAGCTCTCTCCCGGTCAGCCTGACACAGGTTTACCCGCCGATCTAACGGTAATTGATAAACCACCCTCACAACCCAATTTGAATCCATGACTCGATTACTCGCCTCAAAAACCTGTGCCTCTTTGGAATATAATGAGATCATTTCTGTTTTCAACATTAAACCCAAGCGCTTGCATCTTGTAGAATGAAAACAACAAAGGTAGGCCTGTTGTTTAACTCGTTTCCTTATTTTTGCTCCTGAAGTGATCTAATAATGTGTGTTGTGTATAGATGTACGCCTTATAGGTTAACTTACATTGTTTAATTTAAATGAGTTGCTATAAGTTTATTTATTTCAAACCGTGCTCTGCTGAGAGTTTTCATTTTTTCAATTTTCTGTTACGTTTAGCCTACTTTATTTCAGGTGAACTGTTTTTGCACTGCTGATTAGCCTGAATAAGACAGTTTATTGTCTATGCTGGCCTGGTTTGTCCAGTCTTTATTGAGCTCTGTGTTGGTTGAACATGTTTAGACAGTGTTTTATTATTTCCTTTGCCGAAAATTGCAAAATAAAGATGTCACTGCTTTGCAGTTTGTCTATTCTTTTTTTTCTACTCTAAGGTTTAATTATTATTCAAGTCATTTTATTCTAATATAAACTAAAGGCCCACTCACTTTTGCCCCGGCCCGCCCAAAATACAATTTCTGCCTACGCCCCTGCCTAATACTATTGCATAATCTAGTTCACATTACTGTTAGTAAGGAATTCCAGGTAACAGACTTGGATCAGAGGAAGTGCCAAACGCCAAGCCTCCAAAACCCCAAAACCAGCAACTACTTCTAATGATGCAGAGCTATTAACCAATCAATGCAGCAGGCTGTGGAAAGGGGCAGGCAGAGTGAGCAAGTGAGCCAATGGGATCTCTGTATGAGGATCGGGGGAGGGACTTACTGCAGTATCCCGTAACAGTAGTTGGGGTTTTGGGGCTGTGGAGCTTTAAACCAGGAGGGATACTGAGAGGCGCTAGAGAGAGGAAATTATAGGAAGAGAGATAAAGCTAAAGAGAAACTGAGAAAGGCAAGACAAAATAGCTCTGTACCAAAAACTTCCTTTAGTGCCTGAATTTTTTGTTTTAAACAGGCAACATCCTAACTGTCCTAAAACCGTAAGTGGACTGGCTTAGTATGCTGGACAGCAAAATTAGCAAGAGGTTCAAAGTGCAATTGATTTAAAGGCGTTTCACGTTAACATGACACTAATAGTGGCATATTGCAAGCATGCAAATGCATGGCATATACAAAGATTTGGTCAAATAATAAATTATTAATCACGCTGGACTATTTTTCAATCAGTAAATTGTTTTGTATTGAAATAAATATTACTTATAACCAGTGTTGGGGAAAGTTACTTTTAAAAGTAATGCATTACAATATTAAGTTACTCCCAAAAAAAGTAACTAATTGCGTTACTCAGTTACTTTTCATGCAAAGTAATGCTTGCGTTACTTTTGCGTTACTATTTCTTTGGCTGGGGCTTGATCTTTTTCAGGCCTTGCAGGTGTTTTTTATGACTGAAAAGTTCATCACAAAAATGTCGAGCTCTGGCTTGCAATCTCAGTTTCTGACTCAAACTGTTCGCACACAAGCATCTACGCATAGAGTGCATAATGTAACTACGTTTAGTTTAATTCAGTACATAATTTTTTTAATCGAAATAATTAAAACTAAAAAAGTAACTTGCATTACCTTTTTTTAAAGTAACTCAAATATTAATGTATACATTTAAAAAGTAATGCGTTACTTTACTCGTAACTTCGTATTATTACTTGTAATACGTTACCCCAACACTGCTTATAACTGACATTTCTCATCTTATCCCCCCACATTGTACATATTTTTACAATGCAAGGCATTATGGGATTGCCTTCTTAATGAAAGATATGATGCAATGTTACAAAATAACTAATTAAAGGATGCAACATCATTAAGACATTACTTTTTGAAGTGCCCTTCGGTTTAAGAGTGTTACTATAAGCACTCTTAATGCAAAGCATTATGGGACTGCCTTCATAATGAAAGATATGATACAATGTTGCCTTCAAATAACTAAAATAATGTTTTTAAAGGACACATCATCATTTAGACATTTACTTTTTTGACGTGGCCACTATAACCCCTATAAACTATAAATGTTACCTTTGCAGGTTTTAATACAGAGCCGATGAAAGAGGATGAAATGAAAAAGCCACACTTGTGCATACACAGCAAATGAAATAGATTTTCTCCACAGGTGCTAAACCCCATAAAAAAGTGAATAAGTGTGTGTTTGTGTGTGTGTGTGTGTGTGTGTGGGGGGGGGGGTGTATTATGTGCCAATCAATCTGCACAATAGTTTTACAGACCAGCAGAGATTCAACTGCAATGATATTTGGCAAATGACAGATTTTTTGCAGGGAAAAGGAAACCAAGGGCATGGACACTGGGGGCTTGCAACTGGATGTACTTGATATTAAAAGACAGCCTGTGATTGGCTGAGGGGCAGGCAGCCAAGTGTGGGACTGGTGGACTGACCTTCTTGCGTGATGCAGATGGAGCCGCTGCCCATTCCCACTCGGAGGGCGTCCGCTCCCGCATCGATTAGATTTTTCGCCTGAGCCGCAGTCACCACTGTGACAGAAAAATGACTGGGCGTTAACTGTATGTTTATAGTTGTAGGGGTTGTGAAAGTTTGTATGGATATTAAACTGACCGTTGCCGCCGATGACCTGTACACTGGGATATTTCTCCTTTATGTACTTAATCATATTAATCTGGTAGATGGAATTTCCTTGAGATGAGTCCTAAAGCGAGAAAAAAGAAGTAAGCATGAATCAAATGACCATTTACTTTTTCAATTTTATTGGAAAGAAACAATAATACACAATAAAAAAAAGTCATACCAGGACGACTACATCCACGCCAGCCTGCCCCAGCAGGTCGAGTCTGTATTTGTCGTCATTGTGTGTACCAATGGCTGCGCCGCATAGCAGCTGTTTACGCGAGTCTTTTGATGCCAGTGGGAAATCTCGGTTTTTCTTCAGATCTGTCCGAGCAATGATGGACACCAAACATCCCTCCTCGTTTACTATAGGGAGCTTACCTACAGACAGCAAACATTCGGTGTGAGGAGTAACCCCCACTATTCTTTCATCACCACTACACTTTTACAGTGTTTGCTAAGGTTAATATATTACAAGCTTTCTTGTGAATATTTTATTTTGTTTAATGATTTGTAAAAATCTTAGGGTGTGAAGAAAAGGGTTTCTCACGAAAGCTCCTTATCTAACACACACCTTTCTTGCTCCTCTGAAGGATTTCATTGGCCTCTTTTAATGTCACTCCTGCTGGAGCTACAACAAGATCCTCCCTCTTAGTCATCACCTGAAAGAGGGAGAATGTAAATTAAACTTGAAAATACTTTAGCCCCTCCTTCCATTACTAAGCCCCACCCACCTCACTGAGAGGTAGGTCATGCTCAGTCTCTTTCAGAAAGTCGATATCTCGTGACGAAATGATGCCGACCAGACGTCCTCCCATCTGACCGTTGTCCGTTACTGGAATACCACAAAAACCGTGTCGAGCTTTAGCCTGGAAGACGTCTCTAACTCGTTCGTTCGGACTCATCACCACTGGATCGGTAATGAAACCTTGTTCGTACCTCTACGTGGCCGATGTGAGAGGGTGGGAAGAAGCAGAAGGAGGGAACAATAAGGACAGTTCTATTAGGTTTCTACTGGGAGTCATTTTAGCATAACACAAAAAACATGGAGGAAGAAATGTGTAAGAAATGAGATGAGCAGGCAAGGATTTCTTATTGAGAGAGACATTACATTGCCATTATAGGATAGGAGAAAAAGGATAAAGAATAAGAATAAGTGAAGGAAACAGCAAAAAGTAAAAAACAGAGACTCACCTTGACCTTGCGGACTTCATTGGCCTGGAACTCTGGTGTGCAGTTATGATGAATAAAGCCAATACCACCCGTCAACTATAACACAACAACATTACATACACTTAATTTTCTTTTGGGATGTTATTATAAAGCCAAGAGCCTTTAGGTAATGTCACTGCCCTGCAAAACCACAATTTGGTACTTGTTTTTCTTATGCTGGGTACACACCAAAAGATTTCTTACATCTTACAAGATTTTCAAAATATGATAGACCACAAACATCAGGTTAAAAATCCTAGATTTAACCGTTTTGCACCTATAGTGTGTGGTGTGCCATGATGTGTCAAAGATAGCACACCACACACAAACAGATTTTTAACCAGTCTCTCAACTGTAAACAAGCAAGACTTCAAAATAACCATGGCGGATGATATGGAAGAATACATTTTATTTACTTACTATTTAAATTTTATTTACTAAAAATGTATACGTTGTGTAATGTATCCTATGAACAACAAGATAAAAGTGTCAATGTTTATTATATATATCAAAAAGACAACATTCAATTTTACATCTGTACATAAGAGGTCTTCACAGGTAAAAAAATGCCTGACCTGAAATGACCCAATTTACTTTTTACACAAACCCGACGTGCATAAACTTTTTTTTTAAAACCCGACTCGAGACAAACCCAAGAAAATTAGACCCAAGTCCGACCCAGTGGCAATGTTTTTGAACCCACCTGGACTCAAATGAAGTGGTGCATGACGATTAATCGCGATTAATCTATTTCAGAATAAAGCCCCTTTTTAAATCACGTGTGCGTGTGAACCGTGAATAATAATTACGTATATATAAATATACACACATGCTTGTTCAGTACAGGCCAAAAGTTTGGACACACTTGACTTAAATGTTAACTATGATTTTAAAAACCTTAAAGGGGACATTCCACAAGACGTTTTTAAGATATTAAATAAATCTTTGATGTCCCCAGAGTACATATGTGAAGTTTTAGCTCAAAATACCCTATAGGTAATGTATTATGGCATGTTAAAATAGGCACTTTATGGGGCTGAGCGAAAATGCACCGTTTTTGTGTGTATCCCTTAGTGATGCACCGATGTATCGGCCACCGATATTTATCGGCCACCGATATTTATCGGCCGATTTTTGATGAATTTGAAACCATCGGCATATCGGCAATAGCACGAGAAAGGCCGATACCGATTGTTTATTAATTAACTGCATAAAGAAATCCATTATATGTAAAAAATGAGTTGATGTGTTAATAAAATAAATGCTAAATAGCAAAAACCACCTTTGAAGGTTGTCATGCTGTCTTCTTATATTTGTTTTAGCTAAATTTGTGCCTCTCTTATTATGTTGGTCAGTTGAATGTTAATTAGATCCAATCCATGTTCAGTAAAAATAATTTGATGCAGAAATAAACTAGCTAATAGACCAACTGTATAGTATTGTATACAAGTGTATGTCTGTTTAAATCGGAATCGGCTCAAAAAAATCCTATTGGTGCATCCCTAGTATCCCTTTAAATCCAAATGAGCTGCTCAGGTGGGCGGAGTCTCAAGCACTCGCGCTGTAGACATGACAGAGCATCAGGGAGATTTTCTCACGAATGAACTTAGTGAGCGATATTAAGCATTATTTGAACAAGTTTAAAAAGTCAATCATCTGTTTTATGCATACTAAATACATGTTTATCAGCAGATGGGGAACATTGTGGAATACAAATAAAGACTTTTAGGTATCATGCTGCCAGTGTTTTAAACAGGCACAATGATTTTCAGCATGTTACCACAAACACTCATAAGTTTACTTTTTGACCAAACCACACGAGCACATTTAAATGATCTGTAATAAAACAACACGTTTAATGCTTAAACTTTAGAGAAACAGATCAAACTATATGTTTAAGTTTATTGTGTACACATAATACGTTCACGTTTCTGTCAGTCTCTCACTCTCTATCTTGTAACTCCTCGTATTCATTTGAAACTTCAGAGAAACATTAAACAACATATTTATGCTTATTGTGTATGATAGTGAATACGCGTTGTTCTCTTACTCTGTCTCGTGCAGTGCATTAATCCTCGTGTTCATTCATATAAACTTCAGAGAAACATATTAAACAACATACTTGAAAGCGAACCTTCGCGTTGCTCTCTCTCTCTCTCGTTCGTTCGCTCACTCGCTCTCTTTGTTGCACTAAGGTAAGGTTAATCCTTTAGAATGTTAATTCAATCTTTAGAAAGATTATTAAAACTACAAGTTATAAGATTGTAGGCTACTGTTTGTGTTTTACGGAATACAAACGCGTCATGCTGTCAGTCATACTTTCTCTCTGTCGCTCGCACTCGAGGCAGCGTCATGGTTGGATAGCGCAGTTGAAGGGGCGGTATCATTATAATAAGATCCCCTTAATACGTCATGGGGGGAGCGAAATCCGAATAACCTATATATTCACATGCTTGCAGAGAGAGCCTTACCAAAACAAAATTACAGGGTTGCTATTTTTCATGTTTTCTGGGTTGGTAGAAGCACTGGGGACCCGATTATAGCACTTAAACATGGAAAAAGTCTGATTTTCGTGGAATGTCCCCTTTAAATATATATTTTACATATCTTAAATATATACATGAATTTGTGTGTATTTATCTATACAAAGCCATTATACACAGTTCACATATATATATGACGTAAACAAAACTTTTATTCTGCAATAGATTAATCGTTTTGCAGCCCTACTCGATTTTAAATGGCACCAACGTGTGTGCAGTCTGCAGCCCCGCACCACCAGTCTGACAAAAAGAGCTTCGCATTTCACTTTGGCCCGCTGCTCCATTTATTTTCACTTGTTATCTGATGACGGCACCAAGGTAACCGCTACAATGTGCATTCAAAATTGATTGACAGGTCTAGCTTAACAAAAATGAACCTACGGCCATCCATACAATGTCGCAAGCACTCTTGGCAAACAGAGGAGGTGTGCACACTTGCTGCACACAAGCAAATCAGTTCAGGTCGTCTTGGGTCTGTTCAGCAAAATCACATTAATTTTAAATTACCAGAGACCCGATGCCACTAATATTATACCCGACCCCTGTCCGAGGCACACATGAAACGTTCAGCCCCGAACCCGCTTGGTTGGACCTCGGGTTTTTGGATCTAAGTGTGGACCCATGAAGACCTCTACTACACATCAGGCAAAACTTGACTTCGTTTTTCTTACGGCCATTGCAATAGCCATTCCCGACTCTGTGACTGTATCCATAGGTGATGAGACCAGCGGCGTTTTCATTGTGATTTGTTTTGTCAGGGCTGATGTCAGATCCTGTAGAGAGAGCCAATCAAATTCAGCCACAGCATCCTTTCATCAATCCATATCTGATTTGTCATTCATGATGTGCTAGCATCACTTTCTCTTAAAGACAGGACAAAGGTATTACTTACCACCTGGTCAGCAGTGAAATCAATGTACCCGGGCAGAATCAGGAAATCACTGGGGAAAATGTAAACAGTCAGTGAAACAAAAGTTGTGAACACTTTAGTATTGTTACATGTTTTTTTGAATGAAATAGAATACTGAATGAGAAAAATAGAGGCTTGTTGAACCCGAAGAACAATTGGAGGGAAGTGGTTAAAAGATGTTACACCCCAGTCGTCAAATTGATGTCATCAGATAAGGACCACCAATCCAGAGACAATTGTTCAGTTTTTGATTAAAAATGACCAGGACAAAATACTTTTTGTGAAGTAGAAGTAAATAGGGTTCAGTTTTGATTTTTATGTGGACTTTAAAAGTGCTGTAATTCACACATTAAATGCCCTTTTACCTAAAATACCTAACAAATGTAACATACCGTGTTTAGAGGAAACTAAAACAAGCCTCTTAAAAACATATCTGGTAGACGTCTGTCTTAGGTTTGGGGCGGAGTTACTCGTTTTATTGACCAAAAGCAAGCCGGGAAATGACTGGGACACCGATCTAAAATAGACACATTTTTATTCCAACCATTTCCATGTGGTGCCGCTAGTGAGCCAGAAATCGATTAACAGCAGCGTAGACTCCCGTTTTCACTCTTATCTCGTGCACACGGACACATACCCCTAAAATAGACCCCACACATTCCTCGTGGTTCTGTTAACTAATCCTCTTTATCTCTGCCGCGTAATGTCACTTATCTTGTTTACCACTGCCAAAGCAACGCCTTGTTTCTAATATGATGAATGTGAATAGCAACCTCATGACTAAAGTAAACAGTCCTTCGGTCCAACATACTCGGGTTAGGGGAAAACAGAAAGAGGTTTCTGGATCAAACTGGCCACTCTGTGAAACTTGCACCTGCCACATATTAGTTTTCACTCTGTAATGTTAGTACTTTACATGACACCGAAACACTAAACAAGGACACACACAACCCGTGGCATACAAAAAGCATTAACAAACTTCATCCTATTTATAGCACGTTTGGAAAGAGATTCGTTTAGGAAAAGCTACTAAGTGTGTCAGCGGCATAATAATAGACTGGACACATTGATGCAATATTTCTCCATTTGTCTGAACGTGTTATAACTGAAATAAAATAGATTTGGTGAGTATTGGACCATTCAGTTTATCCAGTCCAAAATGATTTTCCAATTTAGAATCTAACCTTCTTTGTTTACATTTCAAACTTAGCTCAGGATGCCACTAAATTAATTGACGTATGCAGTATAAATGAAGCCACGTGAAAGCGAATTGACGGATCACAGCGTGGTGTCATATACACAACCACAATAGATTAATTCTGGATACGAACCAACAACGACACCTACATGCCGTTCAATTAACGTGAGCTTGCATCCTATTATAAGGCTCTAACGCTTTTGTTTTTAGATGAAACTACATAAAGTGACAATGTGTGTGAGCAGATCTGAAACAATACAGATACGTTTAATACAGGGTGTACAAGGTGTTTTACAATGTAAAGTATTTACTTGTAGGTAAGGCCGTCTCCGCAGTTGAAGAGTTGCTGCCCTGTTAGACCATCGTCAGGTACATAGCAAGTCTCACCACTGATTAAATAGTCAGCCATGATCTGAAAAAAGTCCAATCTCCTACAGGAAGTGTTCAGTTTAAGACAGGGAGCCTGTGTTCACACAGTCCGTTAAGTTCTGTTCACCACCAGCTTGATCAATCCAACACAGTGTTGACGATTCTTTATGTCATCAAACACTGTCAGATGTTGATATTTCTATAAAAAAAATTCGCCGGTCTGATTGGCGGGGAAATCCCAGCCGAGCTCTTGTTTTCGGACAGAAACCACTCTGAGGTGCACACAAGCATCGCACGTGTATGACTGTAGGACGTCCTCGCCTTCCGCCGATATAAATAAGGTATCTTTGTACGTCACATCCGGGTGGCGCGTCTCTCTCACTGCGCAGAACCATCGGCGTATGTCATCAAAGATTCGCGAGATAACTTAAAAAGCGATACTTTGATGTCATACACCGATCTGTCTGCGTAGCACCGAATGAAGTCGAACACGTATTAATTGCACAGATCTGTCTGCATTTTATTACTAGGGCTGCCCAAGAATGAACTCTTGGTCTGAAGGTGAAGTAGGAGGGTGGGGTGCTTGTTTGTACCCGTTTTGGAGTGCGTTCTCTTATCTTGTGAGGACACATTTTGTGTACGAAGACAACTAGTAGATTTAGTTCTATCTCGGGAACTCTCCCGCTGCCTTTTTTGGCTCGTGAAGTGACCTGAATCCTGAGTCACTCGGGAGCGCGCACTCCCTAGTGAAAGCGAAATAAAGACGTTTCTTCTTCAGATATTATCTTAATACATAAACTCTGTATTGGCCATATAAAATAAACACAAATATCGAATGAATGGTGAATAAATTACCTTAAAGTACTTTTGCAAAAGTTTCAAAACAATAATTTATAAAATTACTATTTCGGAAATTAATATAGTTGTATTTCAGATTATTTTTAGCCTACAGTATTTTTCTTAAGAATTAGCCTAATTAGTTTAAGAATATACACTCACCTAAAGGATTATTAGGAACACCATAATAATACTGGCTGCGTCCGAAAACTCTAAATTGCTGCTTTCCAAGGCCGGAAGGCATCAAGGCATGTCCGAATTCAATGTTAGGTTTACTTCCTGTCTCCTGAGATACCTATGCGTGGCCGTACAATAAGGATTGGTCGAGCCTGGTCGAGTAAAAAAAAAAATGGCAGCCAAGGTAGTGACTGGAGCACAAATTTAGTGTAAGTAAAGATAGATTTTCACTTTTTACACCTTTTAATTGCATTTCTAGCGAGAAATTAGTATTGTAGTTTTCAAATATGTGATTAGTTATCACAAAGGCACTCTCTGCCTTTGAAGTGTGTCCGAAAGTCTTTCTCTGAGCTGCCTTCATGCCTCTGAAGTCATTTTCTCATGAGACAGCGAGGCAACGACTGTGTTTGACTCCCTTTTGCCTTCAGAACTGCCTTAATTCTATGTGGCATTGATTCAACAAGGTGCTGAAAAGCATTCTTTAGAAATGTTGGCCCATATTGATAGGATGTTAATGGAGATTTGTGGGATGCACATCCAAGGGACGAAGCTCCCGTTCCACCACATCCCAAAGATGCTCTATTGGGTTGAGATCTGGTGACTTTGGGGGCCATTTTAGTACAATGAACTCATTGTCATGTTCACGAAACCAATTTGAAATGATTTGAGCTTTGTGAGATGGTGCATTATCCTGCTGGAAGTAGCCATCAGAGGATGGGTACATGGTGATCATAAAGGGATGGACAAGGTCAGAAACAATGCTCAGGTAGGCCGTGGCATTTAAACAATGCCCAATTGGCACTAAGGGGCCTAAAGTGTGCCAAAAAACATCCCCCACACCATTACACCACCACCACCAGCCTGCACAGTGGTAACAAGGCATGATGGATCCATGTTCTCATTCTGTTTACACCAAGTTCTGACTCTACCATCTGAATGTCTCAACAGAAATCGAGACTCATCAGACCAGGCAACATTTTTTCCAGTCTTCAACTGTCCAATTTTGGTGAGCTCGTGCAAATTGTAGCCTCTTTTTCCTATTTCTAGTGGAGATGAATGAAACCCGGTGGGGTCTTCTGCTGTTGAACCCCATCCGCCTCAAGGTTGTGCGTGTTGTGGCTTCACAAATGCTTTGCTGCATACCTCAAGTGGTTATTTCAGTCAAAGTTGCTCTTCTATCAGCTTGAATCAGTCGGCCCATTCTCCCCTGACCTCTAGGATCAACAAGGCATTTTCGCCAACAGGACTGCCACATACTGGATGTTTTTCCCTTTTCACACCATTCTTTGTAAACCCTAGAAATGGTTGTGTGCAAAAATCCTTGTAACTGAGCAGATTGAGATATACTCAGACCATTTCAGATGTGGTATTTGCATGTGTGCACAAGAAAAGACATGAGACACGGTCTGGTTTAAAAACTTTCTCTCAGTAACTCTGTATTTCTGTATTAATGTACAACCGTTGAAAATTACAGCATCATTTGTTTTTCATCTTTTTTCATTTTTAGTTTTTTAATGATCTAACTATCAACAGCCTTTCCAGGAAAAACATGAGAAGAAAGCATGAAAGAAAAGAAAGCTGAAGAAGAATGATAAGAGTTAGACAGTGTTTGGAGTGTTTGTGTGTGCACGCAAGTGTGTGATGTCAGCCAACACCTGGCCATGAGAATGCAATGTGTGTATGTATATGCTGGGATACAATCGTGCTATTCTCAAACCCTGCAGCCGAGTTAAGATTAGAAAGCCTAAAAATATAGGGGGCACTGATGAAGGAAAGGATAAACAAAAGGGAAAAATACAGCTTTAAAAGTGAGCAACAATATGTTTTGAGATGCAGTGTAGTTTTGACAAAAAGATGAGAGGGGTGTCTTTGGAGAGGGCAAGATGGTTGAGAGAAGGGACAACACGATGCAGATTTAATGGACGGATGTTCAGGTGTCATGAAAATCCTTCAGCAGCGTTCGTCTCTTCTGCTCAGCAATGTGCATCTGATTCTCCAGATCCTATAGAAAATCAAGGCAAAATAAATCAATTTATTCACATTTTTACGATTCTTTTTTTATTTTTTTTAGCCCTCAATCCTTCTCTCACCCCTCTATCATTGGCGCTAGGCTCTCCTCTTTCATAAGTGTCTGCTCTCTCCACCTTCCATGACAGGTTCTCGATCTCTGCCTCCAGCTGGGCCTGCTGATACTCAAACTATGGAAAATAAACAGAATTAACATTAACAAGTTTTTCCATCTACAGTAAAAGAAAGACATATTACATATTTAAACCTACATTAGATTAAAAGATGTGTGTAAGCAGATACTTACCAGTTTTTTGCGAGGTCCAGACTCCATATAGTAGGCATAAGGATATGTGTACTGCAGTGTATAACGACACTATAAAGAAAATACAACAGACAAGATGTCGGGTTTTGTGTGTGAACAGATTTGGCTATACTTATAAGAACTCTTAACTAAATCATCTAACAAACCAAATAGTGAGGACATTTTCATTTAAATTGTTTATCATTTATGAATTTGGCAAAGCTTTTACTCACAATGAATTTATGAGCATGTGCATTTCCCGGGAATCAACCCTGTGACCTTTGCATTGCTAGTTAAATTTATCTCTCAGTTGAGCTACATCGAAGCTTATAAATTAGGCACCTATTCATTACCTAGGGCCTGGTTTTAGAAATAAGGTTTAGATTAAAGGGGTGGTTCAATAGTAATTCATGCATTCTGACTTATGAACACTGTTTAAGAATTGTTCCCTCATGCTCAACGTAGGCAAAGTGTCAAAAAAATCAGCTGGGCGTGTTACAGAGTATTTCTGTGCTGAATGCACTTCGCCAGGGTTTGTACAAACAAGTTTTGGAAAGTTTTTTTTCCGATTACGGGCCCAGCTGACGTTTCAGGAGTTTCTATACGTATAACTTCTTTTTATGGGCACTTCCCCTGGAAAACCCCGCCCACCCGTCAATCAGCGGGAGACGCTAGAGCTTAAACATCACATCACGCGACACATCAACAATGGCATGAACGAAGAAGTGTGTTTTTGGATGTAGGGAGAAGAAAGTCAGCCTTATGAAAACAATGGATATAGTTTATTATCCGGGATAGCAGTGGAGTTTTGTGTGTGTGTTTGATGCGCTGGATTTCATTGAAAAGTCCCAACCGGGTCATAAGTTGCATGCGGTAAGTAAAACTTCTGTATTATGTTGGAAATAGGCGCATGCATATTATATAAAGGACATGAACATGTAGTGAATCATAAGTTAAACAGTGTTGTATAGTGTTGCATGACTCGTACTCGCTCCTCCCGCGGTAGTAACTCCTCCTTCTTCATTTTTTCTTATGTTATCGGAAAGAATCGGTAAAGCTAATCTTTCTTTTATAAATCTGATTAAACTAAATACTCTTCAGAGACATAAAGGATGTAATACTACTCTATAGGTACTCCAGATTAACATCAGAAATGCAGAAACAGCGTGTGTTATGCGAGCTTTAAGCTAGTTCAGAAACTGCAGTTACATGTTAACTGACTATTCACACAATAAGACTACCATTATTAAATCCCCTTCAATAAAAACATCTGCCGAATGTCAAGCAGACTAAAACTGGCAAAACTCAGCTTCTACCTTGGCCAGTAGCTTGGCAGCATTCTGCAGGTACTGCCAGTCAATCCAGGTGCCCAGATTATTCATGACTCTCTCCTGAATCTTCTCCTGGATTCGCTGATACGTCTGTGCCTCCAGCTGCATGCTCTTATTGTGGTTCTCCCACTGGACACACAAACAAATGTAATAAATAAATGAATACCTAACTTTAATGATTTAATTGTTATTAAACTCGACAAATCACCTAAGAATTTCTCTGGAGCTAAATTAATTTTTAGTATGATATTCATAAATGGTAGAATTGAGAGGACTGACATTATAGTGAGATTTGGACCCTCAATTGGCAAAGCATACATTTTATCAGTAGCTGAAATCTCTGGGAATTGAACCTATGGCCTTTAGCACCGCTAAAGCAATGCTCTACCACTAAGCTACAGGAACAAAAATAATGGCTAAACTAGTCTAATCTTTATTAAATTGAACAGTATTGATACTTTTTAATTTGAAGTATACTTATAGCATCCCACCCTTTGAGAATGTTTTTCCCAACCTAACTTAAAACAATATCATCATGAACTGCCTTACAAGGTATCATAAAAGGCAGCATAATGTTACAGTCAACAAGTAATTGATTTATTGTGCTATATATTAATAGCTTTTTGTCTCACCCTCTCAAAGTAAAACAGGTATTTTTTGAGGGCCTCTCTGGCCTGGGCCTGCTGGCTCTGATTCACAATGTCTGGATTCTCTTTGTAGCGACTGCACTCGTAATACTCGCTGCCATGAGTCTTCCAATCACCCAGACACATCCAGCAGAAATCTAAACATCCAAAACAACATCATCATTACAATCAAGACCACCTTACCCCTCCAAACAAATTCAACGATGGATCATTTCTAATACCATACCATGTTTACACTTGGAGCATTGCTGCAAAACAGACAGAGAAAACAATTACAGTTAAAATAAGCCTTGGTTTCACATCATTTACGCTGCAAGACAGATGTTTAGGTATGTTTTCATTTATTTAACTCACCATGTGGTTGCATCCTCCGTTCTTTTCGATGCAGATATTGCATTTAGGGCACTAGGTAAGAAATCAAAACAGAATACACAAGTTAATAAAGTATATGCAATGCTAAAGTTATGGGTTTGATTCCATGTATAGGTTTTGTTTATGTGACATCACAATAGGGAAAATTCAACTTATATTTTGCCAAAGACATGAATGCATTGTCCAAAGACGGATATTTTACGTTTTAAGTATGTTTTAAAACTTCTGTAAATGTGTGCATGCATGTTTAACCCTTTAACTGGCGCAGCCCTTTTTGAGTGGGGGGTTGGTGAAAAGGTGATATACACCTTTAAATTAGTATAACTCTGGCCTTTTTTTTTTGGTCTAGAAGCCTAATTTTGGTTTTAATTTTGGTAATTTTTTGTTTTAAAGAAGACACTTCAACGTTTTTTAGGAAAGTGTCTGGAGGTGAAAATATTCTTTTTTTTTAAAGCAGTTTACACTTATTTGTAATAAATACAAATGCAATATAGTATTATTTTTAATACATAAAATTGTCAAAAAACTGAGGTTTGTGCCGGTTTGCTGCATACTTGTGTCAGAAATTAATAAATTACAGTTACTGCATTATTATTACTGCTAAAAGGTTTTGAAATATGAAAACTACATTCTTAGACCTTTCCAACAATATAAAGTTTGTCGTGATAGATTAACATTTATACAGGAAATAAATTTAGGTGTCCCGCTCACGGGACAGCGCCAATTAACGGGTTAAATATTTTTTGCCAAAATGTTATTGGCTATATGTGCTCTTACGTCTTTAGTGTGCGCACTGATGTAGTTGGCTGTCTCGGAGTCATCTGCACATTTTGTCAGCCATTTGCGGATGGTTGCGCAGTCTGTAGGGGCATGATACATCTGCCTGCACTTAAAACTGGAAAACGGACCAAGTCACATTAACCACATGCACTTAACATGCAGGTATGTTCAACTGGAGTGAAACTGCATGTGTGTGTGTGTGTGTGTTTAAGTAATACCAGAAAACTTCTCCGCAGCGGCTGCACTGAACTCGACGAGCTCGAGGTTTCTGCACCTGTATAACTATTGGACAGTCAGCGCCAGGACACAACTGCAGCTGGAAGTGACTCTAAAGACAAAAAAAAAAACATGTTCTGTTGTAACTGAGAATTTACCAAATATAATACATTAAATAAAAAAAGCTTTGTAAAAATAAACCCTTCTTGCCACAGAAATATTTGGAAAACCAATGTAATGTTAAAAATACAGAATTACAATATTATCCTGGTAATATTAGATGTGGATCTAATTTGATAAGACTGTCACGCACCTCCACGTAGTCCCTGAAGAGGTAGCGTCTGTATTTCTCCTTCAGTTCCTCGCTGGGCAGAAGAGGAAGAACGAAATCGTCTGGCATTCGAAGGGAGCACTCCTGCGCCATGCAGGAAATCTCTGCGGGTACACAAAACCCATAATGGAGATCAGGTAACAGGCTGTGATCTTGTGTGTCTACGAGTTCATTCTAATCATCAATGCACAGCCTTGCACACAAGCACAAATGATGTATGTGCGCACTCACCTACTCCAACGCCATCTTTGACAAGTACAGTGCAGTGCTGCTCCCAGCATGCCTTGCAGAAGGAGTGCTGACAGGGTAGAGAGAGAAGAGCGTCTCTACGGACCAGCTGCAGACACACACCACACTGCTGTGATGCCCCAACCTAAAAAAGCACATGCATCAAGATTTATCTATTGGTATCTATTGGCAGTAAAGTCTTCGATTATTACACCAGAATGAGAGTATAGCTCCTAGCCATATCTGCCTAGAAAATCACAACTTTTAATTTTCTGTCGGTCTAAGCACACAATGTAACTACAGAAGAGTCTTTAAGTTTTAAATAGGAAAAATATCAAAACCTTTGGTTATTTTTGAACGCGATGCTAATGGTCTAATCAGATTCAATGGATTATGCTAAGCTATGCTAAAAGTGTTACTGCCAGACCTGGAAATTGGCTAAATGGATTCCAAAACGATAAAAATCAAATGTTTAACTCTAGGGGAGGTGGAAAAGGAGTATATTTTCAAAAAAGTGGAGTGTCCCTTTAAGATACAGGTCGACAAGACTGCAATTAAAAAAGAAAGGGTGTTCAATCAATATTGGATGCGGACAGAATAGCGCAGCAATCTTATGTGGGTAAATAATTTTAGTCACTTACTTGTCAGTTATTCTTTGTTAGAGATCGCTTGATATGTCTTGTTTGTGTGTAACATCTCTGTCTAACTGCAAAGTTAGTGACAAGGACTTTCCATGCTGTAGCATCCTTGGTATTACTGTGTCTGTGGTCAAGCCAGCCGCAGTTTATAACCACAGTCAAGCGATTTAAATTCTGATGCATATATGGGTTAAACCCTCCGGCTGCCATTTTTCACATCGGATGTTTTCAAAACAATTCCCCACATGTAATGACGGAGGAGTTGAGCTAGTTTACTATAAAACTGTTATCCAATCATAGGAGTGGGCGTTTACTTCCAAGTCTTTAATGCGGCACGCCCATCAAAATGTTGCGTTTCTCAAGCCAGCCTCAAAACCAGGGTACAAAATAGCCTGATACGTACTGATTTTGATGTTTTTGAAAGTAAAACAATGTGAATGTCATAAGTAGACCTTAACAGTATAAAACAATAAAAACGTCTGATTCACCACACCTTTAAATGTTAATTAAAGTTACGTCTGCTAATGAAATAAACCAATTAAAAGAAAATTGTGTGGTGTGGTTTTTGTATTCATAATTTCAATACGCAGTTTATAGGAGATGTTTTTCCTCCATTTTGCTTCAGAACTAATGTGGACCGGGTCCTCTGGAGTCCTCTCAGGATTTTAAGATTCCCAGTGGTTTCGGCCGAACAGCGTCAGAGCTCATTACCATAAATTTGACCTGACTTCAACTTTCCTCGACGCCCACACAGTCTAATATGCACTGCTTACATTGAAAAGCAAAGGGCACCTTTTTCATTGCTAAAAACAGTGTTATTTTGTGCATTTGGTATAATACAATGTGTTCACGTGGTTTATGGTTTAAAAAAATAACATTATTTTCCACATACCGTACATTTTTGTAGCTCCAGATTTCCTTCTTTCCTGAAACGCATGGATTTTGTACAAAACTAATCGATTTGAAAATGCGCCATGTCCCTGATTGGCCAGCAAATCTGTACGTTGTGACTGGCCTGAATACATCTGACGTCAGCCAGAAATGCGACAATCCTTACCATGTTTGAAAGATAGAATGCTAACAGGAGTCAATTTACAGGCTGTGAGTCCAAGCGGGAGGAATTATGATAATGTCGATCTTGTCTAAATCACCAATCCCATTAAGTAAACTGTTGCCAGGATTACGCAGATTTGAAGCGAAAGTATTTAATGAACTTTTAATACGTGGTGAGCGCATTAGTCAGTATCATCTTATTTTTGATGGAGGTGGTGTTTAGCTGCTTTTGCATCCAAGATTTTAATATTCTTCATAACATTTAGCTGTCACATCTTTTGCATAACAGTTGACCTTTGCCCTTGGCAACTCTGTCCAGAACAAAGCATTCACATAATTCGTCTAGGTAATACACTTATGTCGCAATAGTTAGCCTGTTTGGAACTGAGCGAATATTAAACCACAATACTGTATGATGCTTGCATTACATGCAAACGGCCCCTACGCTGATAGGATTTTGTTTCTCTTTCCTTGTCTAGTCCTCGATCCTGAGGACAATGAGACTAATGCCGCTTTTCCATTGCATAGCACCCCAAGGTCTAGTCCAGTCTGGGCCGGGCCAGCTCACCTCACTTTGGCGTGGTTAGCTTTTCCATCGAGTTTGGTATCACTTTGGAGTGGGAGGGATTAAAGGCGTGTCGTTATATTTGCGCTGCATACTGCTGTGACATCATACAAGTGAGAGCATCCTTGTACATTCCCATACATTTATTTATTTTTCAGTCCGCCACAAAATTAAAATTGACCACCACAAATAGATGTTTGCACATCGCGTTTATCACTACCTCTGTCTCACATGACAGTTTCTGTTCAAACACCGTGGCGGCAGTCGACGGCGCTCCGCTGAGCCTCATTTAAGCATATAATGCTGACGTGCTCGTTGCGAATGTGCCGCCACAAACTGCAAGTTTGGAAAAAACTGTTATGCTGTCGTGTTCCTGATTCTAAACCTGTGGATGTTTTTCATCGCTAAAAAGGATTTTGGAACTTATAACAACATGATTGCTCAAGACAGCGCAAGCTAGCTAGCACAGGTAAAGCTAATCTACATTATAGCGATGACGCTGTAGTGACGATTTTCTCAGACCAATCAGTGATCTACTGTGTTTTCGCGTCACGTTTGGTATCAGCTCGGGTCGCTTGGAACCCCAACCGAGGTGGTATGAAAAAAGTATCGAGTACTACGTACTGCACCCAATGGAAAAGCTCCCAAAAGTAAGCCGACCCGACCCAAACCAAACCACACAGCGGGGCACCATGCAACGGAAAACCGCCACAACAGACCCAGTTCCAGCTGCCATGAAGCTCATCACACCACTTATCTACTGGCCTTCCTTCAACGTGATGCCCAGCCGATGTCTGACCAACGTCCACCTGCTGCCCCCATTTAATCTACTTATTCGTGTATGTATGTATGTATGTATGTATGCGTGTGTATAACTTGGAATTAAACTTTGGAATTAATGTTTAATTGGCTTGAAATTTACTTAAACCATTGAAAGCTTTCAATAAGATTTTCCACGTTTAAAAACAGTTTATTTTTACTTACAGTGAGAGATCTACAGGTGCTCGTGGTCTGGGCGTGAGCCTCACAGAACAACTGAGAAGAATTTGACTTATACCTTCAAACACAAGAAAAAGATCCAGAAATTGAGACGCATATACTACACAGATGACAAAAAACATTATAATAAATGTTCCCTCATCAATTTTACCTTAAAAATTATTGTGTGTATTTTACCTCATTGGTGAGGTCACATTACTTTGACATGCTTAAAAACTAACCATAAATGTGAACATTGCTGTGTTTTTTCTGTCTTACATTACCTTTCGTGTATTTGTGACACCTGCCAGTGAAAATGTACAAGGACCAGTTTGGCTACAGCTGGTGACACCTGAACAAAAAAGTAATTCTGTACTGACAGACTAAAGCCACCAAACCATCTGAACAATTAATAGACACATGCACATTGTTAAAGCATTGTTAGCCTGACAAAAATCTTTTTTACACATAGACATAAAGGAAGTCTGTAAAACACAGCCTCTCCTTCGGTCACACACCTTCAGGGCGCTAGCTACATTGTTGACTTCCTCAGTAAGTACGCTCTGGCTTTCCCTGTATGTCAAACAATTGAACTCGTATTCTTCTGGGTCAAACGGTTCTTCTACCGTCACATCTTCATCAAGTTCATAATAATACTCGATGTCTCCTTCCGCGGCATCCTCATCGTCGAATTCCTCGTTACTGTCTGAGGCTTGGCTACTCATGTCCACAGACATAGCCCTCTGGGCCAACCCTTTCCCTGATTGACAGCCGCTCTCCACCAATCAGCAGCTTCTGAGCTGCCGCCCTATCCCCCAGACTGGACCACAAATCCCAGGGGGCCTTGTGGCTTTTAGCAGCACCGAAAGAAGCAGAAGAAATCACACTCCCCGTCACTCATGAGGAATCGGAGCGGGGATGAACTTAGACGGAGGAGAAACTGCTGAAAGAGAAACAAACACACTATTTGGTAATTGGTATAACAGACCACCGATCACAAGTTTTGACAAGCATCACTGAAATTAATAAAAGCTTTAAATCAAACAGCTTTTCCCTGAATTAGTTTTGTAGACTAATTTAAGTGCTACCCACATTTTTTTTAATAAATAGTGTACATCAGTGGTTCTCAAACTGGGGGCCCCAGATTAATTAAATTTAATAAAAAACATTAATTTATTATAGATTCTGTGTAATTAAACTTCAGAAAAATAAGGCTTCTAATCAACAGCACTACATTGTTTAATTTAATATCTTTTGTTTAATTCAAATTATAGGTTTTGAAATGTTTTAGGTCATACGTTTTCTTTGGGGGGGCCATGAAGGGATGCATCGTACAGAAGGGGGCCGCACACCGGAAAAGTTTGAGAACCACTGTGGTACATAACCTGTACACTATAGTAAAATTGTTAGATACTACAGTGTTTTCAACCATACCATTAAAGTATACTACAGTATTTATTAGAGTTTATTAATTAACTATAGTTAATACTACAGAATACTGTAACAGTGTAGTAATTACTATATTATTCTACAGTATACTACAATGCACTACAGTTTACTATAGTAAATATTAAAATATACTACAGTATTTGTCTAGTTGCCCACATATTTTTAACCTACATATTGCAGAACCCCTTCAATACGGTTTAAAAAGAATTTTAGGGTGCGCTCATAAAGTCAACTGACCGTCAGTATATTGTGTACTGAGTTGTGGGCACTGGTAAAAACATTGGTTTACTAAACTACATTTAGACACGTTTGACTTTACACAACGTGACTAATTGTAAATTCATTGGTATTTGTGGCCCGGTCTGTAAAATCAAGGCTTAAGTTTACAGCATCTAAGTTTGATTTCAATCATTGATTTAAAATTTTCATTTTTGAGATGACCTTACTTGGTCAATATTAAAGGATTTCTCCACTTTCATAAAAAATACCAATAATAAGTTTCTCACACCCATGTCATCCAAGATGTTTATTTCTTTCTTTTTCAGTCGAAAAGAAATTACGTTTTTTGAGGAAAACATTCCAGGATATTTCTCTTTATATTGTGGACTTTAGTGGACCTCGACGGTTTACAATTTTAATGCAGTTTAAAACTGCAGAGTCAACGCAACTTCGACTCTAAACAATCCTAACCAAAGCATAAGGGTGTTATCTAGCGAAACGATCATCATTTTCACAAAAAAATAAATAAAAATGTGCACTTTTAACTTCTCGTCTTGCACTAGACATGTGACATGCCGGCGTGACCTTGCGTATTACGTAATCACGTCGAAAGGTCACGTGTTACATGTGTGATATTAAGGTTATATTTTCACAGTATGTTCTTACATTATCTAAGACGATTTTTATTATTATTTTTGAATTACTTTAGCTGGGTTTTCAAAGACATGGTCACATCTACAACAACAAGGAGAACCAATCTCTCAATACAATTATTTGTTTAATGCTGCTTGAAGTACATGATGAAAAACATTTACAAATCTGTGTAACATTTCCGCCAAACTGTAACTTTTATTGTTAACTACATTGTGCTTCCTACCTGACTGGCGATGTGTGTTTACATAAAATATAATTAAAGGTTTGTTAAAACAGCCCTTAAAATTGTTCAGTACCTGATGAGTGCCCCGACTAGTGAACTAGGGAGTTGATTTTAGAGATGCACTTCCCACCCTACTGTTATGATGACCAACAATGTTTTGAAGAGTTTTGTTATTACTGGCCACATATTAGTAGGCCTATATCAGCAAAGAGTGAGTAGGTGTGTTTAAACCTTTGACGGCCAGAGCTAATAAAACAAAGTAAATCAACAAAAAAAAATCATCAGACGGGCTTTATAGTAGCCTTGCTCGTGTCCTCAACTACATGGGGTTCAATAAAACGGGTCAAGGAGCCTTTGTCTTATCTGGACATTACTGAAGGTTGTGGTAAACGTCTCCGTGCTAACAGCAGCCAAAGACAATCACAAACTTTTTTAAAAGCGGCTTAGCGTTGCGTTTTAAAGGATTATACAGTGTACTGACAGACAGCCCGAACCGACAGCAGGCCCCGTGACCGCGCGCCCGTGATCAAAGATTAGGGCTCTGCGTGTGCGCGTTCGCTGATGTGATGACAATCACATATTCATTTTGAACAGGGGTCAGTGGGCAGTTGCTGGCGTCCGGTACCGGGTCCGAGATGACCTGGCTCGGTCCCACCAGCTCGCATTCCACCTGAGACTATAAATAGAGCACGGCGGGTGACTCGCATAATATCACGGTTTAGGTGCGGAGAGGTCGGGTGGGTGGGGGTTGGCAGATCGACGATTGCAGACTCACGGCACCGTGCTGGTTCTGCTTTGTTTACCCCACACGAATCGGGCCACACCAGCTGTTGCTCCTCACTAGATCAGCACATATATTTATATAACTGCGCAATTGATGCCCAACAATCCCTCTTTCCCTTACTTAAGTTAATACACGTCGTTTTAATACGTTTCACGCGGCCGTGCATAATCGTTAAAGTTAGTGCATGTGGCGTCAGCAAGTGATTTATTCGCAGTCAACCGCGAGCGCTCACTACAGCTCGGGGATTCGTATGTAAACAAGGCCGTTTTGTTCCGTTCGGTAAAGCCGCCGCACTGTTGGCTTAAAGCCCCCGGCCGTACATGACATGCACACTTTGCTTACCTGCTGGACCGCGTCGGGCCACTACTCGACACTTGCTGGAGAGAGATTTTCGGACAGTGATCCGATACGTTCGCTCAGATGAGTCGCAACAGATCGGAAGTATGGGGGATTCTAGAGTGGCGTCACTTCCGTGTCCGATCGAGGCTGTTTTCCACAGTTGCTCAACAAAGGAGGGGCCACACGCGCACGGTTATAACTGACATGCATACTTACAGCCAAACACACACATCTCATGCAAATGTAGGTCGACAAAACAAGAAACCTGATTTAAAATGTGTAATGCATTTGGATGTGCAAAGACAAAGATGAGCGACCCCATTACAAGCCATACAGGCCCTTTGGAGTCATTGTAACATTTATTTTGAAGCAGTATGTACTTGAAAAATTAAGATAATTCCCAGAAAAAGTCGATTTGATTATAAATAGTGTGCATAACCTGTTGGAGCTTAGTATTACTATAGTACACTGTGGTAAAATATGTAGATAATAGTGTTTTTCAACCAAATCACAGGTTTTACTGGTTTATTAATTCACTATAGTTAATATTACGGAATACTGTAACAAAGTTTAGTAATAACTATATTATTTAACAGTACACTACAATTTACTATAGTAAATATTAAATTACACTACAGTATTATTTTAGTGGGGTGCAAGCTTGTCTGAAAAAACGTAATGCAAAAGCACATCACCAGGTGGCGCTAAATGTACATTTTAAGTGGCCCTCATTGGACCGAAAAATGGCACAAAATATTCAGTTGAGACAGACTGAAGAACTGAAATTCGCAATGAATAGACATGAAAATCACAAAAACATTTTTATTTTCATGTGTTTTTACAGCATGTTCTATAAAAATATGTACTTTGATACAAAAAAAGAGAAATCGACAGCAAAAATTTGAAAAGATGACATGAAACGTAAATGCTTGGATATGTGTCTAGATCCTGACATCTTCATAATCTCCCTTTGTTTGTAGAGTATTTTTTTTAAAAGGTCAGAGACTGTATGGTCCTCTAAAACTAATCACAGACATTTGTAGATGATTTATGCAAAAAAAAAAAATTGGAAGGAAGTACATCATGCAAAGAGATAAGAGATTTAGTCACACTTTTTCAAAAGGAAAGAGATGTTTCTCCTTCTCACGTTTCTCTCGTTTATTTACACGCCTTACAATCTTTTCTTCCTGCTCTTCTTGTCTGTTCTGTGGCCATGAATTTGCCAGAGAGGGAGGTGCAGTCTGAGCCCTGCTTTCTTCCTCTTCGTCTGAAGACAGCCCTTCAGCATCACCTTCTTTTCCTTGGTTAAGCCCCGCCTCTGATGCAAGGCCCTGTTGTCCATAGCGACGCTTCAGCCTCTCCTTTATCAACAGGCTTTTGACCAGCAGGGTCCAGTTAGCCACTGCTCGTTTTTCACGTTTCTGGTAAAGGATCAACAACATTTATTTTTAAACTGATCTTTACTTAAAATGTTTCTTGTACGTGGTAAAGCTCAGAGTGAAAAGATTATTTCAAAGTTTATTAAAAATAAGGTATTTGTACTGTTTTTAATTTCACATTTATATAGCTAATCCCAGTGTTAATCTATTACGCCATACATGTGTTTATAGTTAGGGTGCCCTTTAAAGGAACACGTCGACTTTTGGGGACTTTAGCTTATTCACCATATCCCCCAGAGTTAGATAAGTCCATAACTTTATCATCTCTGTGCGTGCCGTAACTCTGTCTGATGCGCCAACCACTAGCCTAGCTTAGCACAAAGACTGGAAGTAAATGGCTCCAGCTAGCATACTGCTCCCAATAAGTGACAAAATAAGCTAACGTTTTCCTATTTATATGTTGTGATTTGTATAGTCACAGCATGTACAAATAACAAGATTATATGAGAGACAGCCATCTTTTAACCGTGCTAGGCTAGCGGTGGGTGCGTCAGACAGTTACAGGACGCACAGAGATGAAAAAGGTATGTATGGACTTATTCAACTCTGGGGGATACAGTGAAAAAGCTAATGTCCCAACAAAGTCGGCATGTTCCTTTAAGCACAATGTTTCACTTCCTGTTAAAATGATACACAAAATTTATTCACACCTCTTGTTCTTTCTTCTGCTGGATATCTTGCTCATTTTCCCAAGCTGCCTCTAGAATATCTTTGTGTTCTTCACAGACTATATAGCCATCAGTACTGAAACACAATCACACATAAATTAAAATATATGTGCACAAAATTACATGATACTTACTACTTTTAATTAATATACATATATATATGCATGAATTATGAACTACCCATCGACCTCTTACAAACACAAACTCACACAGCATGTGCGAATCCACAGTGGGTATCGAAGCCAGTTACTGCTGCAGCGCAGTCGATGTTTAGTTTTCTAGCAACTTTGTGCAGATTTGGCAAACGCAGGTGAGCACATCCCACTGGTAACATACATGGCCTAAAGAGGTACACATTTCCAAATGGATTACGTGGTACCTGTAAAATACACACACACACACTCAGTTATCTTCTGCAAAGCACAGAATAGCAAATCAAACAATTGCACTAAATCTAAAACCAAAACCACACACTCACTTTGCCATCAACGGCAACTGGAGGTTGATACTCCTCTGTTTGCCAGAGTCCAAAGAGAGCCAGATCTTTTACATCCTTCTGCTCTGACATCATCCTGGCTTTACGAGAACGGTTGGAAATACCAAGCACCATCTTACAGAGTGTAGAGATAAAAATTTACCAAAACATGTATTACAGCAGCCTATTAAAAATATCTGAATATAATCGATTCTGAATCACACAGCTCCGAATATGTGTTTAATGCACTACGGCTCGTTGATTGATAAGGACTTCCTACTAATCTAAAATCATTATGAGTCTGAGTCAACACTCGTTAAACACGATAATTTAAAATAATCTGCAGGACATCGGCACTCCGGAACCGACGTTGCCTACCCCTGGTTTACACCATATATATTATGTATTGTATAATAATGCTAAAATTAGTTAGAATCATGATGACGTACACAATAACACAATCAAGCATCACGAAAACATCAGGATGTCTCACCTTGTACGGTTCCTCTGCTAGTCGAACAGTTCTAGCTTCCTTCAGCCAGGTATCACTGGAATGCAACACGTGCACACAGTCTCTGAAAACAAGCAAGCAAAGAAACACTAGCAAAAAATGAAAACAAATGGTTGTAGTTTTAAATTTTTTTTTAAGCAAAAATAAACATTGTCAAAAAAAATGAAAAGCGTGCATATCCTGACAAGCGGCTGTCTCACACAAGTATCCATCAACCACACATATGGGTCATTCTACGGAAATGTCAATTTTTCTGTCCCTAGCATTTACAGAAATATTACGCTTGAAAAACAGTTTAGGGTTACAATTTTTAATATTTTAAAATGAAACAATATGTTATTTACAATAACAATATGAAAGTAGTGGTCACTGGTATGACCTCCTTTATTGTTTGGGAATTTCAAAAAACTAGAATACAAATGGATTAAACTACTAAATTTAGTGAGTATACAATTATTGACAACATGTGGTTTGATACTTTGTAGCAGCAATTTTGTAAAAATGCAGTTTCATGAAAATTGTCACTGGTGTTACCGTTCCTACATTGTTGTATGTCAACTGATACTAATTAATGTCTTTGTGTCAGTTTATTGTTTACAATGGTCCGCAAATGTGTGTTTTATATATGTAACACGTGACCTCCCTATGTCACTACGCATTTACGTTAGGTCGCGCGGGACCGGACCTGGGCGAAAAGTTGTGGTTTAAAAGAGCATATTTTTTATTTTTCTTGTCAAAAATGACAATTGTTTCGCTAGATAAGACCCTTATGCCTCGTTTGGGATTGTTTATAGTCCTTTGAAACTCCGCTGAAAAAAACTGTTACGTGTTGAGTTAAGTGTTAATTGTTGGTGTCTATTAAAGTCTATTAAAATGAGAAAAATCCCGCAACGTCCTCCCCAAAAAACACAATCTCTCCTCGACCGAACAAAGAAAGACACCAACATTTTGGATGACATGGTGGTAAAATTGTAGTAAATTATCTGGATTTTTCTTTTAAGAAAATGGAATATTCCTTTAAGTGTAGCAGAATTCAATGAATTTAAAATTATCATCTTGACAATATTTTATTTAAAGTAAAAGAAAATAAACAGTAACACCATAAGGAAGGTAACACCAGTAACTGTGGTGATTTGGTGTGTCACTGGTGTTACTGTTTATTTTCTTTTACTTTAAATAAAAATCACACTTATGACATCAATTGACTTCTGTGACCTCTTGACGTCATGACGTATTGCGTGGGGTCACCTGGCGCATCACGACCAGATCTAGACGAGAAGTTGTGCCTCAAAAGTGCATACTTGTCACTTTTCCTGTCAAAAATGACAATCGTTTCGCCAGACAAGACCCCCATGCCTCGCTTGGGATTGTCCATAGTCCTTTCAAACTCCGCCGAAAAAACCGCCACGTGTTGAGTTAAGTGTTAATTGTTGGTGTCTATTAAAGTCCATTAAAATGAGCAAAATCCTGCAATGTTTTCCTCAAAAAACATAATTTCTTCTCGACTGAACAAAGAAAGACATCAACATTTTGGATGACATGGTGGTGAGCAAATTATCTGGATTTTTCCCCCAAGAAAATGGAATATTCCTTTAAGAATTAAGCTTTAAAGCTGAAAAAAAAAAATTCATAAACACCTTTAATATTGCTAAAGAAGGAAGGTAACACCAGTGACAAAAAATGGTGTATGCAAGTCAGTACATGCACACAAAAATAAAAAATAATTAAGCTGTCATTTATGTGTACTCATAAAGTCAAAGAGTAATCTAATGTGGTCTGAGTTTAAATGTTAGAAAAAGAAAAAAAAATTTAAGACATCTTGCCATACCAAAAGTTGACATTTCTGTAGAATGACCCATATACAAGAACACATAGCCGACTCAACAATATTTACCGCGAGTAAACCGGTTCCCCTCTGCAGTATCCCAAGACAGCAGCTGTACGGGGGTAAATGGCCTCGTATTTCAGCAAGTGCCTCTCTAGGGCATACAGTGGGTGGTTCTTATATTCAGCTACTGATGTTGGCAGAGGCTTGTCTAATAACTTTGCCTGCATCTGTGGATGAGAAGCATGATGTAAACTTGTTTCTGTGCGTATTTATTGCATTAGACAGACTGCTGGGAATCAAACCCATGACCAGCTGAGCTACAGAAATACTATATACGTGTATGTGTGCATTCAAACCTCCTGGTCCTCCTTTTGTCCCCTATCAGCATCTGGAGATTTGTAGAGATCCATAGTCTCCTCCCACCATTCGGAGTCGATACGTCGTCGCCTTGATGATGTCAGCCAGGTGGGGTCATACTTGCTGCTAATATCTTTCATGTATCCCTCATCGTCAATGCCCACCACGTAAGTGATCGGCTGTGTGGCCTGATCAGTGCAAAGCTGTGGCTGCCCGACTCCTTGATCCACATCAACACACACCCACCTACCGGTACTTTCCAAATAAATCTCTATCCATTCATCTGCACCTTTTCCCTCCTTTCGTGTAGATCTTCGTTTCTTTACCTCTTTCTCTTCCTCTTCTTCTTCCTCCTCCTCCTCCTCACTTCTCTCCTGTTTGATCTCATCCGACCTCTGAGGAGCCAGATTTTTTAACTTTACTTTAGACTTTCTGCAAACGTTCGTGACCTCACAATCAGAGTCCTCACTATCATCCTCGTTGGCAGGTTGAAACTCCTCCCCGCTCTCCTCCTCTTCCTCATCACTGTTGACTTCTTTATAGGACACCTTTGATGCTACACTTCTTCTTCTGGTGTTTTTGGGTTTTTGTCCTGCTAGTGCCTCTTTCTTGCCTCCTTCTGTCTTTTTTCTACGTTTCCCACCCCTTTCCTCTTTAGTCTCCACGGATAGGCGTTTGGTCCCAGGGGATATCTTCGGCTTTGGGGAAGGTTTCTCAGACTGATTTTTAGTAGGTGTGCTTTTGGTAGGTTTGGTAGTTTTCTAAAAACAAGAAAAAAAAATCTGTCTATAAAATGCAAAAAAAGGCAATATAAGCAAAAAATATTACAATGAGATTCACCTTAGTGGTAGATGGTGGCTTGAAAGACAGGGGTTGTAGTGACAGCACCAATCGGCAAAAGAGTCGTAATGATCTCAGGACCAATAATAACAGCTACAGGAAATGACATAGAAACAGACAGAAATGAACTAACTAACTGTAGATTTGTAGCAATTTATAAGCATTTAGGAAAAGGTATTTAATGCCTAAAATCCAAAAATGATGGGATTCAAGGTTAAAGGATTAGTCAATTTTCTTTAAAAAAAATCCAGATATCTACTCACCACCATGTCACCCAAAATGTTGATGTCTTTCTTTGTTCAGTCGAGAAGAAATTAAGTTTTTTTAGGAAAAAATTCCAGGAATTTTCTCATTTTAATGGACTTTAGTGGACCACAACACTAAACAGTTTTAATGCAGTTTAAAATTGCAGTTTCAAAGGACTCTAAATTATCCCAAACGAGGCATAAGAGTCTTATCTAGCAAAACGATTGTCATTTTTGGCAAGAAAAATAAAAAATATGCACTTTTAAACCCCAACTTCTCTTCTTCCTCCGGCTGTGTGACAAGCCAGCACCTCACGTAATTGCGTAATGCCGTGGAAAGGTCACGTGTTACATATATGAAACACACATTTGCGGACCATTTTAAACAATAAACTGACACAAAGACATTCATTAGTATAATTTGACATACAACAACGTCGGAACGGTCCTCTTTCTCCACACTTGTAAACACTGGGGCAGAGTTTCGCATTCGTCATCCGTGACCTCTTAACGTGATGACGCATTACCTGAGGTGGTGCATATTTTTTTTTCTTGCCAAAAATTACAATCGTTTCACTAGATAAGACCCTTATGCCTCGTTTGGGATTGTTTAGAGTCCTTTGAAACTGCAATTTTAAACTGCATTAAAACTGTTAAGTGTTGGGGTCCATTAAAGTCCATTAAAATGAGAAAAATCCTGGAATGTTTTCCTCAAAAAACATAATTTTTTCTCGACTGAACAAAGACAGACATCAAGATTTTGGATGACATGATGGTGAGTAAATTATCTGGATTTTTAGAAAATTGACTAATCCTTTAAGAACAGTAAAATCTTGCTCACGTAAGTCATCTCCTCATGGTCCCTTGCTGATAAACAACCAATCCGCTTCTCCAGCACTGTGCTTAGTTCCACCCTCTTCTCCTCAGGTAAGGCGGGGTTTAAGGTGAATGTCCTCTGAAACCTGGGTGAAGTTATACCACAAATATTATTCATTTACACACAACACAATCAAAGCCTGAGAAAGCATGTAATGTAATATTCAACACAGTTAGAGAAAACATCAGTATACATATAAATGTACACACTAAGATGCTGAATCAGTCTTACCATTTCAGAAGCCCCTCTACAAAGCCTATATTTATACGTTTTGTCTCAACTGTGGTAAAGTGGATAGGCAGTATTGAGAAGGCAATAGCCGTCAGGTCGGGCTCACAGCAGAGTCTGTTCCGGAAAAGTCCGCTGGCCAATAAGCAAAGCAGGTGGACCTGTATGACCGCGCGAGTAAGTAAAAAACATACACCAGTATAACTAAAACAAAACAGACAAACTTTGAAAAGCGCACACACGCACACACACACACACACACACATACACATACACACACACCTTGTGTGTATCCTCTAGCTGCTCCTTGGTAAATCGTTTCATCATTCGGCGCAGGTAAGTTTCAAACTCTGCTTTCTTTTTCTCCCTGCAAACAGTTGTCATGGTTAAACTCTGTTCATATGTTACTGACCATCAGACCATAGTTGACAGATCTCATCTTTGTATAAGCATTCACAGTTTTAGTGAACAGGAAAGACAAATACAAATGAAAGACGTTTATAATTAGTCATTCAGCAAATCTCTTTTTCATAAAGGGGTCATGACATTAGGGTTCAATTTTGCTTTGATCTACTGACATAACAGGTCTTGGAATTAGGGATGTCTCCACAATACACTTTTTCGGAAACATTGTTGTATTGTGCCTACATCAAGTACGTGCAAGGGGCGCGCTACTTGAAAGCGAGGTAAGGCCTTATTTCCGCTTCTGCATATCGCCCACCCCTACTTGGAATCATTAATACATCCTGCAAGTTTCATAGTTTAAAATGCCCTCCTTATCAATAACGAAAAAAATAATGAAAAATGGCTAAATTATTGCATATATGCATATATATTTATTATTTTTCATATGACCTTCCTGTTTCAGCTCTGCAGCCTCCCCCTTTTCTGCCCCAGAAAAAGACAGCAACATCATTGTATCGTTGGCTCCGCCCACTGGTGTTCAGTGACTGAACTTCAGTCAGAGCAGGAACTCAAAGGGATCTAAGGAAGAAGTTGTTTGAAATCACGATAAGATTGTAATAACCGTAAGACTGCGATACCAGACAAATATCGTGCCGTTGGTGGCTGTGGAAAATGAAAAATTAGCAACTTTGCAAGTCTTCTGAAGGATTCCGACTTCAGAGAGAAATTGATTTTTTTTTTTTTTTACGGATGTACTGTCATATCAGCGCTGACCTATGTATCATTACGGTTGTGCGATTGTTTTGTATGTAAAATTAATAAACACACAATGTGCTTATAAAGACAATCTGGGAAATTTTGCATTTATTATCGTGGATGTATAAGGAATGCCATATTGCCCAGTTAATGTGTAGTAAATGCCGCTCCATCTGAAAGCAGGTGAAGGTGATAAAATAATAAAAAGAAACATGTCATGACCCCTTTAAACTTTGCTTTTCAACACTCACTGCTTTTGTCTCTTGTGGGCCATGTCTGGAGTCTCGATCTCAATCTCCACAGGTTTTGATGTGACTGCTAGTTCTGTTGAGTCCATATCTCCTATTTCTGAAAAAGCATGCAAATAAAAAAGGTGAATAGATGCTAATAAATCTCAAGAAGACTCTGTTACTTACATATATAAGCATGCACAATCTTTGAAACATGTACAGTTCTGCATTTGACCTATTTTAAAATCACTTATTTTAAAAAAAGTCAAATCAATATTTTATTTAAGTGTTTGCTGTATTTCTGGTGAGCTTTTTGTTTTTTCTATGCATTTTTGTATACATGAATAAACCCAAAATTTCCTAAAATGCCTTGATTTGCCAAATTTTTTTTAATACCTTAAAAGTTTATTGTACAAATTCCACCCTGAATATCACGTTTGGCAACTAAAGTGTGTTTATCAGTTCATAAATTCATGAGATTAGATCAGAATGATGAATAGATTTTGTAAGAAATAATTGACTCCGGTTCTTTGAATTATAAGAAAATGTTGCATTATTTTCGAATAATTCAAAGGACCGGAGTCAATTATTAAACATTGCTCTGATGCCTATTTTTAAGACATTTTAAAGGTTAGGTGTGCGGTTATTGAAAAATAATCAACACCCATTGAACATTTCTCAACCAATCAGAATAAAGCATTCAACAGCCCAGTGGTATAAAGATTGATAAGGACATACTGATTAAAATCATGAAATAAGTGTGCATTATATCGGCTGTGCGATTTAAAATTATTATTAGTGTATATTGGCATTAATCGTCCCATCCCCAGATAAATAAAACACTGCATACCTTCCACCTCCTCCCAGTCCTCCTCATCTTCACTTTCTGCCTCCTCTTCTTTCACATGTTTTGATGGTGAGTGCTCTATGAACACAGGGCTCAATTCCTTACTGTGGTCCGTCATCATGTCCTCTGGTTCCTTCGGCTGGAAATATTTACTTGTTTTCCCAGCAGAGGAACCTTTGACGGTTTTGGATGCAGGAGGCCCCACTTTGGAGTTTTTTAAGTTGTTTTTAACCATCATGCCATTTTCTAAGAATAGAAAAGCAGGTATTAAGTGACAATCTTTATTATAAACAGAACAAGAAATGACTAAATAATAGATTGGATCATTGTATTCCCACAGCAACCTTCAGACTTCCAGCCATTTATATTTGTGTATTTTGCTACTTTGAAATTAGACATTTGTCACAAAAAGATTTATGCTGGACACGCCCACATTCATATAAGAATATAATATAAGCTGCATTGGCAGGTCGGTTATGTTTATTTGAAGGTCACACACAGTTAATAACAAACAGCACGAGAAGTCAAGCAAGAGTGACTGCACACCTGCACACTGCAGCTGACTGCATCAACCGTACACACAACACAAACCGCTACACTCCATTCATTTATATTATCTATCTAACTTATCAGAAAATAGCTGAATGTTACAGCTGAAAGAAAAATTAGGTTTTATAGAAAGTACATACCTTTGGCTTTTTGTTTTTTGGCTGCTTGTTTGATCTTTGCAATCTGCTTCGGTTTCTTTGTGTCCTTATTTTGTTCAGGATCTTTTCTTTTTGCCATGCTGTTAGCAGCTGCAGATCAATCGGTCTCTTGTGTGTTGCGTGAAAGCAAAACATGCACTACACGTAAACTTGTGTAACTTAACACGATGTTCGCTGTTACAAAACAATCACTTTCCACGTTTCATAACATTGAAAGCGTGCACTTGCTTGCAAGGAATCCAATTGCAGACGTCACTTCCGCATCCTACTTGCGATCAGACTGAAGTATGATGACTCAAACGCTAGAGGTCAGCGTTTCACTGGGTTATTTTCAGATGGCAAAGAGGTAATAATCGTCAAAAGTTGTCTCCCGAGATTAAGCTATTGAAAAAATAATGTTTGTTTTAAGGATAACTAATCCGGTATGTATGGGGTATTTCTATTCTCACTGTAAATTACTTTAAAGGGGACATATCATGAAAATCTGACTTTTTATGTGTGCTACAATTGGGTCCCCTGTGCTTCTATCAACCTAGAAATTGAGAAAAAAACAGTAACTTAGTTTTGGTAAACCATTTTCTGCAAGCATGTGAAAAATAGCTTGTAGAAATTTGGCTCCCCTTGTGGTGTCAGAAGGGGATAATACTGCCCCTTAATCTCCACTATCCAACCACGGCACTGCCATTTGGTTCAGAGATCAGCTCATTTACATTTTAAAGGACACACCCAAAAACAGCACATTTTTCCTCACACCAACAAAGTGGCAATTTAAACATGTTATAATAAATTATATATATGGTATATTGAGCTAGAATTTTACAAACGTAATCTGAGGACATCAAAGATTTACTTTACATCTTATAAAAGTGGAATGTCTCATTTAATGTGAAATGAATGTAAAAAAAATGTACTACAGTATTTTTGTAGTAAGAGTATTTGTTTTACAGTAATGAAACCCTAACGAGTATCATCTTTAAGGATAGTTCGTTTTACTAGTAAGTCTAAATGCATTAAAACTGGTAATGTAAATAAAAGTCTTTATATCTTGTGTTTTTTTAAAAAAAAAGCATGACCTGTGACTTGAACATGGTTTCATGGCATTTATCCCTTTAAAACCTGTTGAATCTGCTTCGCACACATCTGTTTATGTCTTTAATTTCATTATAATAATTATAAAATATTTTCATACTTTGATAATGTGATAAATATCCACGTACATAAACCATGTTGTTTAATAGATTAGGAAATACACACACACACAAGTAACATTACAGTAATTCCTTTATTATATAAAGTTTTGCATTTAAATTCGATGGAAAGGTAAAAGGTATGGATAGAAGGGTGAGGGATGAATCAGACACAGCTGGTCAATGTGTTGCTCTAAACATACAGCTGGCAAACAGGACAGCTGTAGGCCCACACCGCCAACAAATTTTAATTGAAAGTTAGTTCAATTTATTCACTCTGAATTTTTATACAGGAAGCTAACCTCATTCAGTCAAGTTCATTAACATTTGGACTGTGTGTGTGTGTGTACCTGGTGGTGCTGATGCAAATGAACAGCTGTCTTAGCATCACTTGGCACCAGATGTCCAGCCAGAGTGTGTTTGTGTGTGGGACTTCAGAGAGCCGTCTGTGCACATGATTGGCAGAGCAGAATCAAATATTCTCCCTACAGTGAGTGAGCCACTCAATGGACATCTGTGCCCGGACCGATGCCAGGACAGGTATACGTGTATCTCACATGATTGGCAGAGAAAAAAATTGGTATTTGGCACCAAATCTGATTCTGGTGGCAGGTCTCCATGACGACACAGTCCCCCAGCCCTGCATGGCTTCCATCCCTATATGAGTCCTAAGCATTCTCAGATAGGAATAAAAAGCCATACGGGGCAGAGAGCAACGAAGGAGATCTCTTTAAATGATTTACACACAATAATATCTAACATTTATACTCATGCACAGAATTTTTAGAACCACAAAGTTTTATGACTTGGGGCGACATCTAGTGGAGATGTCCGGTATTACAACAAAGCTGTGGTCAAGAGACTTGCGAGCTTTATTCCCGTATATATATATCGCATTACCATATTCGTCACTACTACCGTGACCATTACAGGGCATTATTTCCGATACAATATCGACAAGAAAAACGTCATATCCCTAAACTTAAAAAATAGCGCTAACCTTTCCCAGCACCAGTGCCAAAACCTATGGCTCAAAGTGTACTGAATAAACCACTGTTTTTTATTCTCATCCAACGCACAAAGGCTTATTTTAACCTTTATGCAATTTGAGGTTGGTTACAGCATTAGTTAAAATGACCATTACATAGCACCCGATTGCGAGGAAGGCACCAGCACCTGTTGTCCAGCCAATGCGATGTCCGAAAGCAAAGGTGACAAATGGCAAACCTTCGTCCGCTCCGATAATTGCGAAAGCCTGAATCCGACTTGACAATGTAGTTCGCGCAACAGGAGGCTGTACAAACCCGAGGAGCACATAAAAAACTAACACCAGACATAAAAAATAAAATATAAAATAGACGCTGTAACAAAAAAACAAGTATTGTTCAAGGTCGGACTATGTTCTTCAGCTGGTGACGTGCTGTATGGTGCGTAGAAACTTGCAGCGCAATTCGTCACCCTGTCATACGTGACATTACGATGACCAACGTATGATGATGATGAAATGACTGGAAACGTCCGTACTGCAACATTACTGTTCACAAGTCACTCATACTATGTTTTTCTGTTTAAAGTCGCCTTTGTTCTACTCAAGTTTTGCCCTGTGTAAAATAAGTAAAGTCAGAGACAGACACACAGACAGAGGAATGATCGATAATATCAATGACCGGATGAGAGAAGCCATGGCGCAGCAGCAGAAATGTGACAGGAGAAAGATGATGAACGGATAAAGTGATGAACAGGCTAGTCTTGTTTTTTCCAGAGTCCAGAAGAAAGCACGAGGGAGAAAGAAGTCACTTATATAATATAAGTTAACCGGCATTCCTCATTCCAAAGCATCGCTCGCGTCGCGTCCCGACCCAAATGACCGTTTTCCAGCTCCCGTGCCTCAGCTCGGATGATCATGAATAGGAATCGGTAGTAGCGAGTGTGAGCCAGCAGGTGGATGTCGCCTCGCCCAATCAGAGCGCCGGTTTAACGGGGCACAGCAGCGCGTCAGTCAGCCGGTCCTGAGTTTGAGCCGCGTTGTGCAGCTGTGCGCTCCTCCATTCACTCGCGCAGACAGAGGCAAAGGGGCCGCCGTAAGGTGGGGTGGGGGAGAGGACAGCCCACTCCCCTGGAGCCGGGATGACCAATGGCAAACGAGCACGGAGAACAGAAAGGACATCATACCTGAGCACGAGACCAACATCAGCGCACGCGAGGCCTCCCCGCTCCCCTCGTGTGTTCCAGAAACGCGCACGTTAATAAAGGTGCGCGCTGTCGCTGAATAGGGTCTTTTTTCAAATACCAATAGAAAGCAGTTTCTTTCTGCCCCAGATATAGTACATGAGAGACAGAGTTAGAGAGCTTGTTCCTGTAGCTCATATAGAGCATTGCATTAGTGTGTGTGTGTGTGTGTGTGTGTGTGTGTGTGTGTGTGTGTGTGTGTGTGTGTGTGTGTGTGTGTGTGTGTGTGTGTGTGTTTCTCAGGTTCCCTTTTTGTATTCTGTCAAGCGTCCGTTCTTGTTGGTTGTCCTAACAACACACTGTAGACCGAGACCCCTGAGACAAAAGACAGCTCCAAGTGTCTGCCGTGAAGAAAACGTTTGGAGAGTTCACTGCCCCCCTCCTCTACACTAGCACATTCCACAGCGTTTCCCCGTGCACTCGCTCTCTCCTTGCCCCTCCACTGCTGTCTCCCCAAGCCGAACGGGGAGCGCATCACTCTGGCATGGAGAGAAGGAGGGAGACATGGGGTCAGAGGGTTTTTTTTTGGAGGCAGAGGGTTTCTTTTCTTCCGGCAATTGAGTGAGGCAAATGTCAAATGATGTCACTTTTCTTTCATCCTTTTTGTTTCGCTGGTTTGCATTGTGTCCACAGAAAATAATTATTATGGCTCAGAGGTTGCCTTATGATTTCCACCAAATGCGTAAATTCATGTAAACCGGATGATTGTTTCATGTCTGAGTGGTTTAAGTGGGCATACAAACACAAGGTTTGGCCCTCAGAAAACACATTTTTTGGGAAATCTTATTTTTTACTTTATGGCCTGTCTGTTTAAAGTATATCGTTAGTTACTCAGATAGCAGGTGTAGCCTCTGTAGAAACCAATGAACATTTGGATAGCTGAAATAACAACCTGTCTGTGACATGGCTGATGTAATCCACATTTTAATAAAGATGTCTGGATAAGAGAGCCAGGACACAATTGTGAAGTTTAAATCTCTTTAGGGGAAAGGGGATGATACACAATTATTTAAATGGTTTCATGTTTGAAAGAGGCCAATTTTCTTCTAAAATCATTTTAATACAGGTGTTTGAAATATAAAAGTTCCAACAGATATGAGAAAATGCAAGTGGAAGCAATTGCACAGAGGGGAAATTTGGAACAGATTGCATAGTAATTTGGAACTGGTAATCTGGAGAATGGTAATTAGTAATTTTTTTTGAAAAACAATACATGTTTTAGACAGAAACAGAAATGCATTCCTGTAGCTTAATAAATAGACAATTGTGTTATAGAACAATGCTCATGGGCTCAATCCCAGGAAACACACAAGCTGATCAAATGTATAGCTTGAATGCACTGCAAGTTGCTTTGGATACAAGCGTCTGCCAAATGGAGACTCTCCAACTGAGTGTACATTATAAGTGCAAGTGTGAATATTCTAAAGAGTGCATATTAGTACCTCAAAGGCACATACTGGTCCCAAATCTTAAAATATTTGCACCCAAATGTTACATGTTAGGACCTTTATTAAGGGTACTGTCCCAAGGACAGCTTTTGTACCTTTTATGAGTGTACACTCTTTTTAATAAAGGTGCTACACAATGCCTCAGAAGAGACATTTTGGGCAAAATGGCTCCATGAGGAACCTTAAACATCTGAAGAACCTTTCTGTGTCACAAAATGTTCATTGATGTGAAAAAAGGTTAGAAAGAAATGGTTCTTTTTAAGAACTTTTGACTAAATGGTTCTTTGAGGAACCAAAAAGCAAGAATGTAAATGCATAACTTAAAGGGATACTCCAGCTAAATATCAAAATTACTCACCTTTAAGCAATCTGAGATACATATTTATGTCCATCATCTTTCAGACGAGCACATTTGGAGTTATTTTAGTAAATGTCCTTACTCTTCCAAGCTTTATAATGGTAGAAAACAGGATCACTATAAACCCCAAAAATGCATTCATCATTCATAGAGGTAACCACATGGCTCCAATGGGTTAATAAAGATCTTCTGCAGGTAATCAATGCGGTTTTTTAAGAAAAATATCCATATTTCAAACATGATAAACTTTGTAATAACTTCGGTAAGGACACCATCTTGGACTCGCGTGATTTACAAGAGAGCATTGAGCATGCAGTGACTCTCATGAATCATGTGAGTCCAATATGGTGTTGTTATCGAAAGCTAATTATTATAGTTTATAAAGTTTGAATTATGGATATTTTTCTTACAAAATCACATGCCTGCAAAGAGCTTTATTAAAGGGATAGTTTGGCCAAAAATGATATTAAACCCATGATTTACTCACCCCGGAGCCGTCCGAGATGCATAATTTTTCCATAATTTTTCAGGCAAACACATTTTCAGTTATTTTAGAAAATCTCTCATATCTTCCAGCTGCTAAACAGTAAAGTTACGGGGTCCACGTCTTTCAAATCCAAAAAATGTGCATATAGATGGTTTCATCGGACGCCCGTGCGCTGACGCGATACACGTCTGGATCCGATCGTTTTTTTAATGGTCTGACTAGTTGCTAAACTGATCTCTTGAACCAACGTCTCGTCGAAAATAACAAATGTTTTGGTTTCCTCTGTAATCTATGTGTAGTTTTTTTTGCTTGTTATATAAATAAACTACGTTTAAAGAACTTATTGTTATTTATTCTTAGCGGAGTTTACCGGAAGTTAACGTGCGGATCATGTCAGACGCTTGTTTATGTTGTTACTGCTGAAACCGTCTATATCCCTTCCCAAAGAAATCCAAACGGCACTAGGATGATAAACAAAGGTCTTCTGAGGGTAATCTGCACGCTGTTGTTGTAGAAATATCCATATTTAAAACTTTATAAACGAAAATAACTAGCTTCCGATAATGCCGCCATCTTAGACTCCTCTGTATTCAGGAGAAGGTATCAGCATAGTGTACGCACTTTTCTTAGTGACATATGACAAATTCGGAGGGCGGGGGCACAGAGCAGCAGCAGACTACGTACGCTCTCATCTTGAATGCGGACGCAACTATAAAGTTTTAAATATGGATATTTACCATATACTTTTTAAGTCAGAAGTTGTTCCCAAATCAAAGGTCTGTGAAGTACTCAACTCTTTAGGTCTACTAGGATAAATATAAATCTCAGAATATCACGACACCGACAGAATTTTGTGATAATAATAAATCTCACATGTAAGTTGTATATCTATTTTGCATAATGCATGCAGGGAATAAAGGGTATTAGTTAGCATGATAAATAATTAATCTGTGACACATTCAACACTCTATTCAATATATACATTATTCAATATAGGCGATTTATTTAGATCTATAAAGCTAGCTTTATATAAACTGTTATGCTGAGACTTCACTAAAACTCTCCACTTAAAAGACTTGTGATGATGTCTATTTTATAACTGAAAGTTGGGCACACCTGCATGTGCACTTAGATTGAGGTATTGTGTGAACAGCAGCGTCGGCCATGCACCAGAACAAAAAGAGAGACAGTAAAACCAGAGAGTCATCTGGTCTGCAGCGAGAGACCCCGTCAGAATTCCACGCTCAGCTCTCTGGACGCTGCACCAGCACAACCATACAATGAACTGCATAATCAACTGGGATTTACCTAACAAAGAACAGCCTGCCACACATGGGCGCGCACACACTTGGTCACAGTCACGCATACAAGCGCACTGGCACCTGAACGCATTCGCTAAAACACAAACACTGACATAGACAACCACACACTCATAGAAGCTGAAATAAGCACACCCTTGAGCCCCCAAAGCACATCTACTGAGTTATAAAACCACTGAATCAGCAGCCAAAACCGTGCCAGTAGTAAATGAGAACACACACACAATCACACATGTCAACATACACAGCACACTAAACTCACATACACACTTTAATTAGTGACTTTAATTTGAACGAACATGTCTGTGTGAACGTACATGTTACAGTATATACAAATGTGGATGGCTGGGTAAATTGGGCATTGTAGCATATGCTTGTTTCCATGTCCATTTGCCTGTGCATCTGTGTGTGTGTGATGTGTATGGATGAGTGAGTTGTGTGTGTATGCGAGCATGAGGTGCGAGTCTAGCAGGGGGTCTAACAGCTCTTTGATCATTACAGCCTGAGGAAGAAAAGTTCTGACAGAATACCGCGACCCCCCTGCGCACACGCATATACATGCACACACGCATGCATGCACACCTAAACACCATTTTCACTGCTTTCCATTTAAAATATGTAATTATGCTGTGTGCACACAGAAATGCATTTACATCACATTTGCTCATTTAGCAGGTGCTTCAATCCAATGTGAAACATTACGTTTATCATACCAAGAGCCAACGATACACACAGTACCAGATATTGGTATAACAACATGCAATTTAAGAATAAACTGTTGTACATATAAAGACTGTGAAATACTTATCTTGTGGAGTTATTAGACATATTAGTGACCTTTATCTTTTTATACACTGTGAGAATCTGTCGCTGCGCTTCAGTTTTGTACCTTTATATAATAAACATAATACAATGTTGTATCTTTTTGGGTACATTTCTGTACCTTGTGTTAACAGTTTTGTACCCCTAAAATTTAAGAGGTATAAAATTGTTCCTTAAGGTACACAATATCCACAGGTTATGATATTGTACCCCAAAAGGTACAACATCTCAATGTGTTTTATATTCAATAAAGGTACAAAAATGAACCTTTGAGGGTACCACCCCTAAGAAAATGTACTTTTATCTGACAATGAATCAGTGCACAGTATTTCACATATTTCTCTCTTTTTATTGCTCGACACTGTACAAAGACAGAAAATCAGATAACGCGTCCCAGGCTAGACACGAACCAGGTTCTCCCATGAGTATTAAAGCTCAGTATGCTGGATCACAAGGTCATCACTCCAGTCAGCCACATGTTACAGTCACAGTTGAGTTCCTGAGCCATGCACTCATTCACTTAGGGGTAAAATCTGTAGATTTTTTTTGATACAGAAACGTTTTGAAAGCAGGCTCCAGTCTCTCCTCCTCCTTCCTTGAACAGTGTAGTGGCAGTAGATATTAAAAGTCAAGGTAATGGCAGTGTTGATCAGATAGTATCTTTATCTCTAAGTTCTGTATTTTGTCAGGATCTCTATGAATACTTTTAATTCTAGGTTTACTTTAGATAGATTTAAGAGACCCTTCCAATCTGTTTCTGTCACTCTCCGTCTGTTTTGGTCTTTAATTTAAGGTAGTGTGATTGCCATTATTTCATTGGATAAAGTGTTGATTACGGAAGAGGATTAGGGCCACTGGTGAAAAAAATATTTGAATTCTGAGTTTACAGTCAGAAATCTGAGATTAAAGTCAGAAATCTGAGATTAAAGTCAGAATTCTGAGATTAAAGTCAGAAATCTGAGATTAAAGTCAGAATTCTGAGATTAAAGTCAGAAATCTGAGATTAAAGTCAGAAATCTGAGATTAAAGTCAGAATTCTGAGATTAAAGTCAGAATTCTGAGTTTAAAGTCAGAATTCTGAGATTAAAGTCAGAATTCTGAGATTAAAGTCAGAATTCTGAGATTAAAGTCAGAAATCTGAGATTAAAGTCAGAATTCTGAGATTAAAGTCAGAAATCTGAGATTAAAGTCTGAATTCTGAGATTAAAGTCAGAAATCTGAGATTAACATCAGAATTCTGAGATTAAAGTCAGAATTCTGAGTTTAAAGTCAGAATTCTGAGAATAAAGTCAGAATTCAAATTTTTTTTTACCAGTGGCCCTAATCCTCTTCCGTAGTTGACAACAGCAGCAGTCTGTTAAAGTGTATGTTGAAGCAGTTTATAATTAAATAAACAATAATAAATTCTGTTACTGTAATTCCACTACTTTTAGCGGTAATAAACATTTAACGAAGTATTTTTTTTTTATCAAGTTACGCAGTTTCAATTAGTGAAATTGAAATGAGTTGGTTACTCACGTTACTCTATTTTAATGTGTCGTCCCTATACTAACATACCTTCTGTGTTATTATTCATTATGGTCCTGCGACGTTAGATCAGAAATGTCTTGTCTCAAGTGTTCATTTATCACAAAATAGAGTAGCGCGAGTGGCAGACTCATTCGGATTTCACTAATTGTAATTGCGTGGCTTGATTTAAAAAAAATACTTCGTTACATGTTTATTACCGCTAAAAGTGGTGGAATTACAGTAACAGAATTAATTGTTACGCGTTACTCCCATCACTGTTGTGCTGTCCCTTTCATTTATTTTAACATGAAATAATGCATTAAATGGCATGACACGCACAATGTGTAAGAAATTAACCCATCATTTTTTGCAGTGTACTTACTCGTGTAACTACTCATGTAACAGTCTTTAAATAGGGACAACATGGAAGTGTTTGGTGGCTTCTAAATGTATCCCTGTTTGGAGCCATTGGAATGAATGGGGCTAGGCTAAATGCTAACACATTCAAGAGGCACTGTACAAAGATTAAAAGTGCACGCATTGAAAAAAGATAGGTATGTATTAATTCATAAGTTGAGGTGAGAACATAGTAAAATATTGAAAAAAGTTGGTGTTTTCCTTTAAAGACTTGTGTGTGCTTCCAAACCTTTGTTTCTTTTTTTCATATTGGAACACAAAATATAACTTGTAAAAGATTTTTATATCACTCTTTCACATATAATAAAAAGTCAATTGTGGCAAAAAGCTTCAAATTTACCATATATATCTACATAAAATCATCCTACATAAACATTTGATTAAACATTTGATTTTTACAGTTTTGGAATCCATTCAGCTGATCTCTGCGTCTGGCAGTACCACTTTTAACATAGCTTAGCATAATCCACTGAATCTGACCAGACCATTAGCAACTAAAAAATAACCAAATAGTTTCAATATTTTTCCTATTCAAACCTTGACCCCTCTGCAGCCACATCGTGTACTAACATCGACAGAGTTAAAAGTTGTGAATTTCTAGGCAGATATGGCTATAACTATACTCTCATTCTGGCGTAATAATCAAGGACTTTGTTGACATAACATGGCTGCAGCAGGCGCAATGATATTACGCAGTGCCTGAAAATAGTCCCCTTGGTTACTTTTAATAGCAGGGGACTATTTTCGGGCACTGCATATTAATATAACTATATTTGCCTAGAAAATAAAAAAAAATCTCTTAATTTTTCGTCGGTCTTAGTACACGATGTAACTATAGAAGAGTCAAGTTTTAAATAAGAAAAATATCAAAAAAAATTTAGTGCGATGCTAATGGTCTAATCAAATTCAATGGATTATGCTAAGCTATGCTAAAAGTGGTACCACCAGACCCGGATATCAGCTAAATGGATTACAAAACGGTACAAATCAAATGTTTAACTCTATGGGATCTGGAAAGTGAGCATAATTTAAAAAAAAGTGGAGTGTCCCTTTAATATTGAATAAGTAAGGTCATGTCAAAGATTAAAATCAATGTGTAGAATATCTGGGCATTACAGCAAATACTAATATTAAATATAAATATCTTCAATAATAATGTAAATATAAATATCTTTAATAAATCACCTTTTGTATTCTAAAGAAGAGAGTCAGGTTCAGAACAACATAAACAAATACCAATAAATTTTCTTTGGGTGAACTACTCCAGAGAAATGAAGCAACAAATATCAATAGTTATGATGACACAGTGGTAGTTACTAAATGATGCAGTTGTAAAATAACACTTCAACTGTGAGAGGTAATCAATACCTTTCAAAACCTTGAGCTGGGATCGGTTATTACCCGCTGTCTAACTCTTTACCTCTTTTTCTCTCACACACTATGTCCAGGTATGAGCTACTGGTGTGTGAATGTGGGTGTGTGTGTCAGTGCGTGAGTGTGTTTTTTGCGTGAGATGGGCAGCTCTTCCCGCTGAGTGGTTGTCATGGCTACAGCAGGGAGATGGAATGCGGTAAATATCTCAATTTCCAAATCAACCACACACACACGCACACATGGGTGTGCACGCGCACACACACGCACGCACGCAAGCACGCACGCACGCACGCACAAACACACACACACACACACACACACACACACACACACACACACACACACACACACAGTTGGTCTATCGAGAGAAAGGTCAGAACATGCCAGAAGACAGGAGGGTGAGAAGGCAGTAAGGATGACTGTGGTATAGGGATGCTAAACAATTAATCGCGATTAATCGTTAGCAGAATAAAAGTTTTTGTTTACATCACATATGTGTGTAAACTGTGTATAATAAAGATGTATATATATAAATATGAACACATTCATGTATAATTTTAAGAATTTTTTTTTTATATATTAAGTATTTATATTTATATATAATATCAATTATACATAAATATACAAATGTATATACACATGTAAACATTTCTAAAACATATACATGCATGTGTGTACATTTATTTATACAAATTTATTATACACAGTTCACACACATATATGATTGAACAAAAACTTTTATTCTGCTAACGATTAATCGCGATTAATTGTTTAGCATCCCTACTGGTATACTGTATGTTAAACCTGCATACACATTGGTCTGGTTTCCAGTTAATTTAACATGCACACACAAACAAAACTTGAATAAAGTCTGAAATGTTAAAAAACAGAAAACTGTGGTTTGGCGGAGGGGCTGTGAAAGACAAAACAAAGCCGAACCATCTAACCTTCAGCCAGCTGTGACGTTCACCGTTACAACTACTGGCACAAGCTGTTATCGCCTATGGTGCTAATTAACCGAAAACTCTATCAAATTATGAAGCGGAGCTACAAACAACATCAAACAGCGCTCTGAGACAGTGAAACCTACAAGCAGGAAAAACAAACTGGCTCTAAAACATGATCAATATTCAATTCCAGCTCTCTCTAATTAGGTTTGTTTGAACCAGCACTAGTCAATGTCTTATGCGATCAAGGTATTCTATGGAGCACTGCTTCCCAAACAAAGATAAGGCAAGTTCATCCCAGTTAAGGCTGGACCGGACACTAGAGAGTCACAGATTGGATGAAATGTATCTGCTAGTACTACCCAACCATGATGATGTTAGCAGGTTGTGTATCATTAAGCAAGCGTGTCTGTTGTTGCGTGTGTTATTATTTGGTAATGGCTGCTTGGGGGCTGAAATTTGCCACTGTTATCAGAAGTGGTAAATTTCATAACAGAATTAAAGACATTCATTCTTCAGACACACACTGAGGGAATTCACAGACTCTATTCCAAGTAATAAATACAGGAACATTCCTACACGGCTTGTTTTTGCTCGTTTTCATATTGTTGTAATCTAAGCACAACATCGAGTTTTCTCCTGAATACTACATTGTAAATTTTTATGTCACAATGCATAATATTTTAATTATTGCTGAAAATGACATTGTATTTGAAGTCATCAATGGTTAAAACCATATACATTATACATTTATGCATTTGGCAGATCCAAAGTGACATAAAGTGCTTTCAAGCTATACATTTTTATCAGCAGGTGTGCTTTCAGGGGTATGACCTTCATGTTGATAACACAATGCTTTACCATTTGAGCACAGAAATATTTATAGTCACATGCAATATTTATAAGCAGTGGTGGCCGGTGACTTTTTTTCGTGGGTGCTCGATGTGAAGTTCGTCACAACATGTGTGTAGCCCGTTGTGTGTGGTTCCTAATTTCAAAATATGTGTTCTGCGCTTTTATGTGCGTTTATGTGCATCACGTATCTAGTCAAAATAAGTGCCTGGGGCAGATGCGTCTAAAGGGTTTATGATAAAAGAGACGCTCGCGTTTGCCAGATACTCACATAATCTCATGCGTAATAATCAGAGTTTACTGTTAAGGGAGTGTCTTGCGTTTATTTTGTGAATGTGAGCATCTCTTTTATCATAAATGGTTTTGATGCGCGTGCAGCCGCCACTTATTTTGACAAAACACATGATGCACATGGTTCACATGACACAACAAACACATATTTGGAAATGCAAGCAACACACATGACACTCCGAACACTTATTTTGAATTTGCGCCCCTCAGATGAGCAGTCACAAGCCGCCACTGTTTATAAGATATTTTGTGCAATGTTTGTAACCCAACTCTTTTGGAGCACCATTGACTTCCATAGTATAGAACTATGTTTTTTTCCTACTATGGAAGTCAAAGGTCCTCCTGCTTGATTACAAATATCTAATTCATAGAGGTTTGCAACAACTTTTGGGTAAACTTTACTTATTACTTTCAACCAGGGGCGTAGCCATGAGGGGGCCTGGGTGGGCCTTGGCCCCCTCACTTACATGTCCGCCCCCTCAGATTTCCAATTGCTTAAAATAAAATAAATAAAATAAGAAAATGTTGATTTCTTAGTCTGATTGACAGCTGTTTTCAAACTTGATTGGATTAGCTCATGTCACGTGTTGTTGTGCATAACCTATGCTGTCATCTTTGCATGAGAGTTCATTAATATTTGGTGACAATGGCAGCTGGCGCGCAAAGTAAAATATTACGCTTTTTCCAAAAAAAAAATTCAAAGAAAATGTGCCATCCATATCATCTGAGTCTACTTCATGTTCTGCTGAAACGATGAAGTAAATATGCTGTTTTAAATGTGTACAGGTGTTAAGCTGTTTTATTTATAGGTGTAAGCTATATATAGAGAGAGAGAGTTGCGCCCTCATTTTAAGATGGGACCCCCCCCAAAAATAAAATTCTAGCTACGCCCCTGCTTTCAACTGAAGTTCTGACAGGACAGAGAGGCAGGGGGAGAGAGAGATTTAAAGGAGGCTTGTAGGCTGCTAGAGAAAGAGTGAACCAAAGGATGAATCAGGTTTAAACGAGTACAAGGAGGTTAACAGCGGAACAAAAGACAAAGAAGTGAAAAGAAAGTAAGAGAGGAAAATAAAATAAGGACTGGTCACCTGGAGATCCTTGGCCTGGGCTGAGCCATGGGAAGGTGGTAGCCGTTGTCATGGAGAGGGGCTCTGGTTGCTATGGTAACAGCTGGGCCGGGGGTCAGTGGCTAAGGGAATGTGTTTGCACACAGAAGTGCATGCTGGGAGGAGAATCCCGCTGGGTGTGTGTTTAAGTGAGTAAGTTCGAAAGAGAGAGAGAGCGAGAGAGAGAGAGAGTGGTCCCAGTACTGAGAAAAACTCTGTGTTGCCATAACAAAGAGGATAAATTAGTTTGAGGCTGTGAGGTAATTGTTGAGGCACTTTGTGAAGTTCTTTTGAGGTAGCAGATGAAATAATTTGTTAGGTGAAACAAAAGCCTGCCTTAGGGGGCGTGCACACCAAGGTTTTGCACCGGCGTATGTTTTCAATTGTTTCCAATGAAAGTGCGGCATTTTTCAAGAAAAAAAGCACCTGGCATTTTTTTTCACGCTGAAAGCCAGCATTCTGCGTTTTTTCCGCGCTTCAGCGCTGAACGGCAAGAGTTGAAAAATATTCAACTTTGAGTGAAAAGCTCAGCTTGTCAATTACAGTTCTCACACAGCCGTCCAATCACAGTGGCGGAGGGACGGGACAAATATCACAACAACCAACCGGCGCATTGTACAACGACTGCTAAACAAAGCAGAAGTATCAAAGCAACCAAAGCGCTCAGCTGAAGAAAGCTGGCAGTCGGCAGAAGAAAAGCTGCCGGACGTTTTCAGCTGTGTTTAAAGTGCACCAATTGTCCGATTTACAATTTTAAATTTCCTTTGGTGTGTAAGTGTGTATTAGTACATGTAAATGATATGCAAAAGGTACATACCACAAAGCAAACGATGACACGAGTTATTGTCTTCAACATAAATCTCTTTTCTTGGACTACAACAAACACATGGATTATAGGTAACAGTTTACTTTCTGGGATTTGTGATGTAGACAAGACCGACATTATCAAAATTCCTCCCACTTGGACTCACAGCCTATAAATTAACTCCTGTTAGCATTGCATTGTGAGCGAATCTTTCAAATATGGTAAGGAGTGTCACATTTCCGGCTGACTTCAGAGGTATTCAGACCAATCACAACGTACAGATTAGCTGGCCAATCAGGGACACAGAGCTTTTCAAATACGTGTGTTTCAGGAAGAGAGTGAAATCTGGAGCTACAAAACTGAACGGTACACTCTTAAAATGAATGTGTTAAATTGACACATCTTGTGTCTAGTTGGGGACAGCACACCTAGTGTGTTGTCCTTAGATTGGCACATCTCTGTGGTATTTTTGGAGCAGCGCACTTTGTGTTGTTTTGACACATCTTGTGTTGTCCCTTTTATTTATATGAACTCTAAATCAGCACGAAATGACACATAATGTGTTAAAATTAACACATAATGTGTTAAATAGTTTAATACAAAGCAATGTGTTAAAATTAACACACCCTGGATGTGTTAATTTTAACACCTTGCTTTGTGTTAAACTATTTAACACATTATGTGTTGTTTTTAACACATTAAGTGTCATTTAAGTTCATAAAAAATAAAAGGGACAACACAAGATGTGTTAAAACAACACAAAGTGTGTTGTTCCAAAAATAACACAGAGATGTGTTAAATTAAGGACAACACACTAGATGTGTTGTCCTTAACTAGACACAAGATGTGTTAATTTAACACATTCATTTTAAGAGTGTATGTGGAAAATAATGTGTTTTTTAACCATAAACCACGCGAACGCATTGTATTATACCAAATACACAAAATAACGTTGTTTTTAGCAATGAAATAGTTGCACTTTCTAAGCTTTGGTGTGCACTCCCCCTTAAAGGAACACGCCCACATTTTGGGCGATGAGAGAGGTATGTATGGACTTATCTAACTCTGGGGGATACGGTGAATAAGCTAAATTCCCAAAATGTGGGCGTGTTCCTTTAAGGTTGCAACTGTAGAGTTGAGCTTGTTTATGAGATATTTGTCTTTACCAGGACTCAAAGTCTTTAACTTGAACAACTCAAAGTCTTCAAGTTCTTTAAATCTAAAACTCTGTTACATAAATAAGGAATAATTGACGACGGCCGTTGAATTATGCGAAAATAATGCGCACCCAAGGTTGTAATGCGGCACAATGCGAAGTAGAGTCAATTATTCAGCTTATACCACGGTTACCACAAAAATTAAGAAGACATTGCTCTGGTTATTGTAAGACATTTGATAGGGTCAAGTCAGGTGTGCGTTTATAGAAAAATAATGCATACCTATGGAACATTTCTCAACCAATCAGAATAATGCATTCAACAGCCCCGTGGTGTAAAAACATATACAGTACTTTGCAAAAGTCTTAGGCCACCACCAGTTTTAATGTCAATTCATATTTATTTTTCAATCTATTTTATTAAGATACAAACAGAAAATACAGGACATATGTAAAAAAAAATTATTTCAGGACTTAAGGTCTTCTTTAGGCATTGTCGGTGTTTAGTTTGACCTCATTTGGCACTAAACCCCTCTTGAGCGTTTTTTGAGCAGAATGAAGTAAAAAGACTAATTGCTTTACAATTAGAATTTAATTTTATTTAGGTTTAAGAGATCCTGCAGTTTTCTGCTATTGCTCAAGTGGAAGGGGAGTTTACCCTAAAAACTTCACACTTCAGTTTACATTTTTATACACATTTCCTGTATTTTCTGGATGTATTCTATTAAAAAAACAACCATATATGATCACTATAACATTGCAAAAACAACAAATCTAATTCTGACATGGTGGCCTAAGACTTTTGCAAAGTACTGTACTTTCATAGGATAAGATACAATGTATCACTCTAATACATACACTAAATCCACACACTTAAAAACACAGATTATTTCAGATACATATCAGGACCCTTAAATTAAAAGGCTGTTTCTACCTACACTAACCCAAACTGTGGTTCATGAGTCGCAGAGATGTCAGCAAGCCAGCAAATACGGATGAATTCACGGATGAGTAAGGTTTTTAGTGATGGTTGGTGGATACTGCAGGAAGCTAATTCAACAGAGCAGAATACAATGTGATATTTGGTGTTCTGTAGCTTAACTGGTACAGCATGTCACATACAACATTAAAGCATCTGTCAAAAGCATGAGACTGAAGTCTATAGGGGAAAATGGGGTACGTTGTAAGCATGTATATGTCCACACATGTGTTAGGTTTGTTTTATATTTGTGCTGTACATAAACAGCTTACCACAGATGCTCAAGTAGTGCTTAACATTAAACAAGAACATTTCTTTAAGCAAATGAGACATGCAATTACGTTTGTATTCACACACTTCATCAACACTTGTCTTATTCAGAGCAATTAGAGCCGTCAAATATGCAAAACACAAGCACGCACGCACTTTCCATAAACCAAGATTTTCATTGTTTTAAGATGATGCTGAAGATATTTTGCATTTCCTAATCCTAGTGCGGACGACCTAAAATGTCACTGCTTGACATGTTTCACTTTAATCTTGAGAAACATTTTTATATTTTCAACTCTCCCAAGTATAGCCAGACCTCTACAAACCCACTTACTCTGTGGTTCACTCTTTCAGAGCGAGTTCTTTCAGTCAAACTGTCTGCAGGAGATGCAGTGAGATGGAAAACTTTAATCGCATTAAAAGAAAAACCTTCTCCTTTCATTTGGAAATTCCTCAGATTCCCCCTTCCTCTCCCACCCTCATCTTTCTCCCTCTCGCTATTTTCCCAGTTCTCTCTTTCCAACATTCCCCTCCTCCCCGAGCACTTAGAGCCACTTCTCTTGCTCCTGAATATACCCCCCCCCCAAGCTGCTGCACCCGTGAAGGAATTACAATCCGCTCCCCTCTGCCTGTTTCTCTCCCTGTTTCGCTTCATCTCCCTCACTGTCTCTCTTTCTCTTTCTTTCCCTCGTTCTCTTTCTCTCTTTTTCGTCCTGCTCCTGTGATTCTGTTCCACCTCCTTCTGAAAAAAGACGGATCAAAGGCTCACCCCCCTCTTCTCTCCTCCGCAAGGTTTTGTCCCTGTCTCTTAGTCACTCGTCTTTGTGGACCTCTTTCCGGTTTCACGCTATGTTCGAACTCTACTTTTGTCATCTAGTTGCAAACCACATTTACAAACACAAATACACACATTTACACACGACAAACCACCTGAGGAGTGAGAGGAATTTTCAGTGTAATTCAGAGTCTTGGTTGACTGGGGGATATTTGGATTTTAGGGGCCCTAAGGATATTTCACATGGCTTACAAACACATCGTAAGTTTCATGAATGCACCAGGGCTAGCATTTGGTTTATTCGTTTTGGGAAAAGCTAAAGTTTGGGATTTTTAGTGTTTTAGTACTAAGGACATCCAACAAACAACATAAGCATTTCAACACAGTCAAGGGATGAAATTTTATTACAACTCTAATAACCACAAGAGGGTGGTGCTGCACCTCTATAGCTATCTGTGTAGATTAGAAGCAAGGTCTACAGAATGACTACAGTATTCCAACAAGCACAACTTTATCATAATTTCTTGAGCTTGTAGAGATATTGTTAGTGGCGGCAGAAGATATCTTTGATCTGTCCCTCAGATTATGGAAAATGTGTTCACTCTACTGCACATTGTGGGGGCAGGCCATTTTGGGGAGTTTACCAAAATATAAGATCAACATTTCTGCTTTTAAAGCACTGAAAGAAACTTTAAAATTTTTGTTCTTCCCTTGTGAGAAACATTGACCCTTACAATGCAATCAAAACATGACCCCTCAAATACATATCTTTGGTCCATCAGGTTAATAAGAAGACTGCCCTTGTGATCCAGATAACATTTTTAGTTTTTAACAGGTACAGTGAAGAAAATAAGTATTTAAACACCCTGCTATTTTGCAAGTTGTCCCACTTTGAAATCATGGAGGGGTCTGAAATTGTCATTTGTAGGTGCATGTACACTGTGAGAGACATAATCTAAATAAAATTCCAGAAATCACAATGAATGATTTTTAAACTATTTATTTGTATGATACCGCTGCAAATAAGTATTTGAACACCTGTCTATCAGCTGGAATTCTGACCCTCAAAGACCTGCCCTGCGTTCCAGTGCGGTTTTTGTTATGACCTTCCCTCGCTAACTTCCCTCAGTCTCGTTCACATCGGATGTACGTTATACGAGTGTCCACTACTGCTGGAACACTTAAAGAAGGTTCAAATGGATCACCCTAAGCCCTTGATCACATGAAAAGTGGAGACCGCCCACTTCATCATTTGAACTGTGCAAAGCGCGAGCTGCTGAAGTGACCTCACAATCGTGTTGCCCTGTGGTATATGGAGCTGCCTGAAGTGGTCAATATCGAGGTAGCGAGGGTCTGTTCATATAGACTTCCCTCGTCCACTTGACGAAGTGGAACGCACTTCAAAATGGCGACAGGGATTCCCCCGAGGGGAAGTGTTTAGGGAAGTTTGCGAGTCCGTGTCTGAGTGGAACGCAGCCCTGTAAGTCTGCCTTTAAAATGTCCACCTCCACTCCATGTATTATCCTAAATTAGATGTATCTGTTTGAGGTCATTAGCTGCATAAAGACACCTGTCCACCCCATACAATCAGTAAGAATCCAACTACTAACATGGCCAAGACCAAAGAGCTGTCCAAAGACACTAGAGAAAAAATTGTACACCTCCACAAGACTGGAAAGGGCTACGGGGAAATTACCAAGCAGCGACAGACCAAAAACCTGTGTGGAGAAGTGGGCCAAAATCCCTGCTGCAGTGTGTCCAAACCTGGTGAAAACTACAGGAAACATTTGACCTCTGTAATTGCAAACAAAGGCTACTGTACCATATATTAACATTGATTTTTCTCAGGTGTTCAAATACTTATTTGCAGCTGTATCATACAAATAAATAGTTAAAAAAAATCATAGATTGTGATTTTTTGATTTTTTTTAGATTATGTCTCTCACAGTGGACATGCACCTACGATGACAATTTCAGACCCCTCCATGATTTCTAAGTGGAAGAACTTGCAAAATAGCAGGGTGTTCAAATACTTATTTTCCTCACTGTATGTTAACAAAAAGAAAAATTAAAGGAAACTTTGTTTAACAAAAGGTTAAAGGAAATTTGCGAATTCATCAGCAAGATCACTCAACTAAAACCTGACAGATGAAATATGCTCAGAAATTATTTAACTGCATGCACAGAAGCTCTGTTCCTCAAAGTCAGGACCCCAATTTTTGGAACCAACCACATTTCAGCAAATACAATATTCAAAATCAGACCGCAATTCAATAATGAAAAATGAAATACTTTTGAAATTGCAAGTGCTCATCAAAACAGCAAACAAGCTTTGAGAAACATGGGATTTAGAGAATGAGGCAGAGTTAATGGCTCAGCGGGGTGAGCCGGGTCACTTCCAAACCTCCACACCTGTCTCCATCTCCATCTACAAACTAGAAATTTGACACAGGAATGCCAACTCATGAGAGGTAAAATACGAAGGTCAGTATAGCAGATGTTCCTGGAGTCATTTTTGTATTAGTGCTCCTTTTAAAGCCTTTCACAAAAAATGAAATCTTAATCCAAAATGAAAGGTGAATTCAGCTGAAGGGGGATTCCACAGATCATCAGATAAACTTAAGGTGAGTTTGCACTACACTGATCTACATTCATTTTACATATCTCCATTGTCAAATATAAATCTAAACAAACACTGATGACACAAAAGTCAATCTCACAAAATACCAGCAGCTACACTGACACACATCAGCATCCACAAAACTGAATCTCCATACAAACACACTCAACTGCACTCGTATCCTTAACCCCATCTATTGTCTAGGCCGGACTCATCTGAGCCGTTGCTATGGTGACGGGACCTGGAGAGCGGGCATCACCTTAGATACCTCACACAGATAATCTCCTCTAAACATATGTACACACAAAACCCAGTACAGGTAACAAAACCACACACATTCACATACCGGATGCACATAGACACACACAGAATAAATACACTTTCTATAATATGTGTAGGTTCAGGTGATTATGCAGAGAACAGAGAAACCCCGATGGAGGTCCGGCTTTCACTCCACATTTATCACAAATGTTACTATCCATCCTGATAAACGGGCGGATTAGATTTAAGCATAAAATCAAAGAGAAAAAGTATGCTAATTTTTTTTTATAATTAAATTCTTCATAAACAACAAAAGATTTTTAGGACCATTAGGATTTTTTGCAATGTGATAATTTTTTCTTGACAATTAAGCATTTTCCACTTAATTTATTATGATTGAAACCTATTAGGAGCTCAGATGCAAAAGCCACCAAACTTTAGCTCCGTCAAAAATTAGATAATGATTAACCGAATGCTCTTGGTACATCAAGAAATACACCACAAAAAAATACTCAGCGTTTTTGAGAAATACCGAGTTGTTGGCAGAATCAATTATAAGTCTCATAAAAAAATGATATACAAGAAAACATAATAGATGCACTTAGAGGGTTTTGCATCTGAGCTCTTTATATTTAATGATAAAGCATTAATGACAGATACCAATTGCACTTATAGATCATTATAACTTATTGTTCTAATGTAACTAATGTCATAATGTATAATCTTGAGTCTCATTTTCTTTATGTTAAACACAATTTTCTTTCTTTCTTGATATCTTATTGATTTTCTTAACAATTTTCATAATATTCACTCAAATGTGCTCAAAACACCAAATACCCTCTTCTGTTTTGAAAATCTTAAACCTTATTAAGATAAAACTAAAATCTTGTTAACTCAAAAATGTAAAGATTTAGTGTCCAGTGCCAAAAATGTGCAATAAATAACCATACATTTCCAATCATTTAAAGACCAAACCTTGAATGGCAGCAGGTACATGCATTTGAAATATACGAGACATGATTACATTAATCTAATCTGAAACAGAACAATCTATAAAGATTTCAGGATTATGCCAGATTATGTTTGGATAATTGTGAATAATCTTATCAATAATCCTCCTCAGGAAATGGATTTAAGATTTAGCAAAGTGACAGATGACATTGTGCAGAGATGAGAGAAGAAAAAAGAAAGGCAATAGATAAAGGCAAATAAAGACAACAGAAAATAAAGACTGGGGCTAGTGTGATGCTGTGTTTGAATGGGAATGAACGCTATGAATGCTAAAAAATAATTTAAGCAACAAAATTGTTCAGTCTCGTGGCATTTTAAGATTTATAAGCTTGTCAGATGTTGAAAGTCTCAATAACACACCGGCAATTTTTTAATAAAAAAACATAAAGTAGTAAGTACATACATATTTTGGGTGTAAATGTAGATTATTATTACACTTAGATGTTTTTGATTTTCGACAAATATATAGCATGCGTGTGTAAATTAAGTGCGTTATTATTTTTGTGAGTGTGTAGGTGTGTTTGGTACAGGATTAGGAGATTACGGTCAGTCTGATCATGTGATTATCATGGTCAGTAGTGACCCTGCTTACCAACAGATTACCCTGGTGAAACTGAGGTAGTATGCTTTTTTCTCGTTCCTTTTCCTGCCACTTCATCCATCCTATTTCCATTACATCTTATCCCTCATAGTTGGGCTTGACTCTCTTCCTGATGAGGTTTCCTGTACAGAACCAGGACACCTACAGTAAGTACTTTAACCAGCGAAAATACTCTAATTTTTCCATTCCAGAAAAGCTTTGCTACTTACCCTTTTTACCTTGACCTTTCCCTCTGGAATTTAATCTGGGGATCCAGGTACGCACACCTGATCTGTCAATGCAGAGGTGAGTAATTAAAACTCACTCTTCTGTTTTTGTTCCCCTAAAAGGTTATGTACATCTCATTAGTTTACATTAAATTTCTTAATTCATCAAAATTATAGGCAACTTAAAAATTAGGGAGAACTTAACAGTTTGCCATGAAAACCTCTTTTTCACCTGAGGGAATCTAGATCTATAAGGGGCTTTACGATTTAAGGAAACCCAAAAATCAACGATGTTTTTTGGTGTATTGATTACAATTGGTGTATTGGCAAAACCATGGTTTTAGTATCCCAACCGATATGTTGGGGTAACCATAGTTTAGTAACCATGTTCATTTTGTTTGCTTGTTTTAGCCACTATTGAGTTTCTACAGTTTACTATAGTAAATAGTAAAATACACTACAGTATTCTGTCATGTCGGCAGAAATGAACTATTTTCGCTTGCATTTAGTTCGTTTAGACAAATGAAGCTGTTATGCGTGACGGTTATGCCAGCGTAAAATTTAGATTTGTTGTTGAGCAGTGTTAATCCCGGTTACGGATAGCCACACCAATAAATTAATCAACGTCATCATTAGTCATCAAAAAAAAGAATAAACCCTGTAATAATTATTATAGTATTTGTGTAAAGTTAGGCTAACTTTACACAATGCTAATAAGACACTATTTTGTCTGAGACGCAAATCATTACTCACGGAGAACACCAAAAATTAGTTTGCAAACATTGAATTATGATTAAAAATAGAATAGACCAAGTAACTTGACAGAAATAACTATGTTTACGTTAATGTTTCGGTGGTTGGTTGAAATCCATATTGTATTCAGTCGTTAAAATCCACAGATTGTGCGGTGTTGTTAGACGTGATGTTTTGCGCTTTGGCGCCCTCTGTTGACAGACGGTGCTGCATTTGGGCAGCACTAATTAATCTCATTAACGATGTCCAGAAGTATCTTGAAGTGTCTGCGACTTTATGCGGCGCTGCGTAGATCAATCGGCGTATATAAAATAACGTCAAACTAATCTGAGCTTTTTAGATCGCTCTCGCGATATTTTGATGTCATACTCTGTTCGGTCTGCGCATTTATAAAGTCGAACAAGTTTTGCCCCTATTATCGGAGGGTCGCGTGGCATATCATGTATTCAAAGATATCCTAATTAAGTGAAAAGTATTTGGCCACCATCACCAGCTTTGTTGTTTTAGCAAAGTTTTAATGTGCATCCATATTTATTTTTCACTCTTTTTTAAGATACAAACAGAAAATACAGGAAATATGTACACAAAATTAAAAACAAAACAATTCTCAGAACTAAATGTCTTCTTCAGACATCAGTCAGTTTTTAGGGTTACCTCCCTTGGTATGAAACACATCTTGGGCTTTTTTAGGAGTCCTGAAGTCGTTCGATTAGGATTAGAAATGAGGATTTAATTTAATTTAGGTTTAAGAGATCCTGCAGCTGCCTGCTATTGCTCAAGTGAAAGGAGAGTTTACCCTAAATACTTGACACTTCAGCTTATACTTTTATACTGTTTTAATTCTACATACACATAAATAATTATATATGATCACTATACAATTGGAAAAACAACACATCTAATGGTAGCATGGTGGCCTTTTGCACAATACTATATATAAACAAACATATTCATAAACAAATGTTCGAAATTAATGGTGCCTGTTATTTGACAAATATAATGTATATTGTTTTCGCAGTTGGTATTGCTAATGTACTTGTATTTTTGCTCAATTTATTCTATATATTTTATAAGCCTATATTTCTATACTATTATATCTTTACACTATTATGTATTTACTGTAAACCTGCTTTGCTATAGAAATAAATTTGAACTGAACTGAATAAATGGCATCCTTACCAAAAGGATTTTTGCAGTAGCAATGCAATGCATATTTAATGCTTTTCCTTTAATCTGTCCCTCTATTTTTTCCTCCTCTGTGCAATTCCTACCCTTGAAGGTGTTTTTCTCTGATTTCACGGATGAGGGAAGACACTTCTTCTCCTCAGCCCCATGGGTGAAAGAAAACACATGTTCATTTCCAAACTCTTCCTCCTCTTTTCTCCTCTACTCATCCGTATCTGTCTCCTCATCCCTCTGTGTGTCTGCGGTCCTGCTCGGGCTCCTCTTCTCGGTGGCCAGCCTTTCCTGGTGCTGTGGGGGGTTCCGGATAAAGACTGTTTAGGTCGGCCGGACCCAGCTGGATTTGGAATGGAGTGGGAAGGCCGCGTGGCGATTTTTTATGAGGACGCTCTAGGACTTTACCCATACTTCACTGCACAGGATCGACCTGTTAACGGTGGCCTACCGCAACACAGCAGCCTTGACCGTCACCTACAGAGGGTGGAGGCAGATCTGACAGCCACACTTCCCCAGGCCGGAGCACCCGGTCTGGGAGTGCTGTTCTGGCAGGAGTGGACACCTCAGTGGAACAGAAATAGAGGTAGAAAAACAAAGTACCACGTGGAGTCAAGGGCACTTCTCAGGAGATTTTTTCCTGACTGGACAGCAGACGAATTGGAAAAATGGGCTCAGGTGATTACTGAAATACAATATTGCAGTTCAATAAAACTAGTTACTATAATAATATGAAACAAATTTCATGAAAAATAGCTTGCTTTAGTTTTAAAACTAGATATCTAAGTTAGCATTCTTTTATTTTTATTGACTATGATTTCATTTCCCATCAGGTTGACTTTGAAGCAGCAGCACAGTCAATATTGACTGAGACCCTGCGAGAAGTGAACAGACTCCGTCCACAAAGATTATGGGGCTTGACCCCATATCCTAACTGCTACAACTTTGACTCCACCCAAATAGCATTAGCCAATTACACCGGACGGTGCCCTGCAGCAGAAATGGCCCTGAATGACGAGCTGATGTGGCTATGGAAACGCAGTAGTGCCCTTTACCCAATCCTTTCACTGGAGAGGTTGCCGGAGGGAACCAAGGGAGCGTGGCTTTACGCAACCAATCAAATCAGAGAAGCATTACGAGTGGCGGCACTCACAGGGACCACTTTTGATCTTCCAGTGTTTCCATTGATCAAGACTTCATACATCTCCACTAACAACTTCCTATCAGAAGTAATAAACAGGTTATTTGTGAGTTAAATAAAGTTCCTTGTTATTGAGTAAAATCTAAATTAAGAGCTTTGATTTGTTTGTTTATCAGATTGACCTGGTGAATACTATTGGAGAGAGTGCGGCTATGGGTGCATCTGGAGTCATTATATGGGAAAGAGCCTTAACAGTTAAAACACAGGTTTCATTTATTTATCCTTGGCTGATCTTTGTATTTCCATTGTAGTTATTACAGATTGCTGTATGGATGCAATTATGTGTTGTCTCCAACAGAAATCCTGCTCAGAGTTCGGCCTATACGTTCGTGAGGTTCTCGGCCCATACGCCGTCAACGTGACTACTGCCGCCCGTCTCTGCGGAGTCTCCCTGTGTCAGGGACGTGGACGTTGTGTGCGCAAGAAACCAGAGGACCCCACCTACTTGCATCTTCCTTCTCCCCACTTCCTGCTTGTGCCAAACAGGGCAGACGGCGTTCGAGCAACAGGAGAACTTCCTGCCGCTTATGTAGACGTCTGGAAGAAGGACTTCCGCTGTCAGTGGTTTGAGGCATTGGAAGGTGCTGCTGCAGATCAGGAGTCAGACAGGGTTGTGGAAAATAGACAGAAACAACCGTCAACTACAGTAAAGACCATCACTGAGATAAGCCTGAATGACAGCACAGTGGTTACCACTGTGGCAGCTCCAGTAACAGAAGTGCCTTCCATACAGCTGATAGACAGTGGAAGCTGTGCAAGTCATATACCGGTTATGCTTCTGTCCTTGCTGGTTATCATCAACTTCATACTGTTTGACGTGTCTGTGACTGGAGTGTGATGGGAGATTTGTTAACCCCAGTTGGCCTTGAGTTTGGGTGGTGACTCACTTATTGCTAAATTTTTTTGATTGTAGATGCCCGTATGAATGTCTCGGTTAAAGGTGCATTGTGTAACTTTCAAAACAAGTTTTTCTAGGCTCATTTCAATGACAGAATAGTCAGATGACAAAATTATCTTTTTAAAGATAATATGAGATTATATTTTCTGTCAGAACAATGAGAGACCATTTTAGTTGGAAACACATGGTTGAAAGCTCTCTCAATGGATCTGCTTTAGTAAAATAACCTTGATATACAATCAGTTGATGACTCTATGTAATATAAGACATAAACATGGTGAGAACTTAATGTATTTGAACATTTTGGGTCGGTTTCCCAGACAAGACTTATTCTAAATGCATGTTTAAGATGCCTAAATTAAAAAAAACACCTTGTATTGACACATTTGGGTGATTCTCGTGAAATTAGACTTGAAACATGTCATGAAACATTTTGATAAAAAAGTAAATGCAAAGTAAGAGTATCAAAATAAGCAGCATACAGTTACAAACATCTCTTCATGTACTTTCATTTTGTTGTTTTTTCCACATTTAAGGAGAAAATTTTCATTACCGCAACATGCCCATGACTGGATTTGGGTTCTTTGACATTGAAATGTTTAAATAAAAAATAAAGCTTCAGTGCATGTTATACTATAAACATTTACAGTAACGAAACATGTGGTATTTGGTGATCATTGGTAAATGTAGAGACAATAATAAGGAATATAAATGTGTCCAAGACCAATTTTCTCATCCCCGCAACAATTTTCAATCATTGTTTAAGCCCTCAAGGAACTAACATTAAAAAAATGTGTTGGAAGGGACATAATTGACTGTGACACTCAAGATGGCTACCAGGTAAGCAGTTCTTATTTTTTCTCTCCAGATAAAAGTAGAAATTTTGTTTGTCATAGTACCTAGACAACTTTTTAGTTCTCATTACCGAGACATGAGTTTGTAAATGCATATTTTTAATTTAATATCATGTTGTGGTAATGATAATTTTTTATAATGATAATCTAAAAAATGTAAATAATTCTATGGGAAATATTTTTTAAATCCTCTAAAAAGGGGTTATACCTTAATCTTATATGTGCAAAAAATATTCTTCAACTGGACACCTTTTAAGTCTAGATTTTGTGAGAATCACCCACCTTAACATATATAAGTGCCATTGTTTTTTATAAGGTTTGTTTGTAAAAACTACTTAAAATGTCCTAATATAACGAAGGCCAAGTCCTGGATTAATCTAAACCCTGTCTGGAAAACTGCCGCTTAAACAGATTTGAGTGAAGATCAAGACCAGGGAAAGTCTAAAGAAAAAGCTTGTATGAAAAGCATTTATTTCAATAAATACACATAACCCAAATACAGGCAAACAATGCAAATCTAATTGCTAATCGCAGACGGGTAAACATGCGCATGCTACATTGTCAAACATTCGTCAGGCGTTTGACAGAAATGCGATAGTGTGGCCATGTGATGTCCTGAATGCAGCCAGGCTGGGCTGTAACCCGCTCTATCTTCCTAAAGTATAATCTAATCAAATGTTTAGTCTTCGTTTTTTTATCTCTTAAATTTAACAAAACAGAAACCAGGCAAGTTTACGCTTAATCTGAGCAGCATCTGGAGCTTTATGATTTAACCTCAATAATCAAAACTTAAAGCTTTTTCAAACATGCAATAATGGATATGGATGACTTTTGGGGTGCGCTAGTAGTTACATTTATTTAATGTATAAAACAAACTTACATTCAACGTTCAACAATAAACACACATATCTCCATGTTCATGTCTCTTTATATTCATCTATGGCTACAAAGGGGGACAAAATACAATGAAATTTTGTCCAGCAATGTAAATAAATCCTGGCATGCCCATATGAGAACATAACACTCTCATCTTAATCCAGAGTCATGATGCAGACATCTGAACTTCAGTTACAGAACACCAGCTGCACAAGCCCTATTTAAGAGACTTCTCCCTGTAGCTCAGCTGGTGGAGCATTGCATTAGCACGGCAAAGGTCATGGGTTCAATTTCCATTGAACACACTGATATTAACATACCTGGAATGCAATGTAAGTCGCTTTAAATAAAAGTGTCTGGCAAATGCATTTTGCGTTTACGTTTATGTATTTGGTAGACCCTTGGTAGACTCAGTATGTGTGCTCCCTGGGGATCGAACCCATGAGATTAGTGCTGCAACACAATTGAAAAAACACATACTGAGCAGAACCATTAATTATGTCACAAAAGTTCACATAGATCATTCTAGCAAATTTATTGTGGTAGATATAATTTAAAATACACATTAATGACAGATCAGGGTTTAAGTTAGCAAGACAGGACAGTTCAAATAGGTAAAGAGTACTTTCACCATTCAAAAAAGAAATCCTGCTACTTATTCTCTCTCCACCTACCTCTCTTAATTGAGGTGTGTTTTATGACAAACATTTAATGCATCACACATTTATCATAACTCGTCACACAGCAATCGAGGGCCCAAAATTCTATACAACTGTTTTAAAACTTAATGACGGCTGTGAAATCTGGGATGCATGGCATCCATCCTACAGAAACAAAGACATCCAAGAGGAACAAGTACAAACAGAGCATTGCTTCCAGTTAATGCTTTCATTCCGGCAAATATTGACGTTACACACACATCTATGTCTTATATTTCAGAATGTTACAGGGGAAATGCCACAGTCTGTCAAAACACCCACCTACACCACACTTCATAAACAGGGCCCACAAATCAGCCTTTCCTGTGGTCACCTGGAGGGTGTTGGGGGTGTAAAGACTTAATACCGTTTTCCCAGGCAAAGAGCCACAACAAAAGCAGATGTGGTCTCCAAGGACAAGGACGGGGATAAAAGCTGTCACTAAGGGGACAAGCACTTGCAGGAATTGCAAGGAAACATTAGATTGGCAAAATGATTCCATTGCAAAGTATAGCAGAGGGCGGAGCCACAGCTTATCTCCAAAGGGATGAAGTCTTCCCTTGGCCAGGGGTGTTGTCTGTTGCAATAGTTACTTACAGATGGTTTCCAGGGCATCAAGCGTTCGTTTAATGTCCCTAATCTGAGCAGCTAGAGTATGTATAGGTTGCATGGAGCGATCTAGCTCCTCACATCGCGCCATGAGTGTGTACATTCCCTGCAACCACACGCAAATCGAATTAAAACAAACATCAAGCATGATTAAAAACACTTCCCACATTCCCACAGCCAATCTCACCTTTATACTCATGTCCACCGACTCTCCCAAACTGTCCACAGAGTCTCTGTACGTCTGGATATAACCCACACTTAATGCAGTCATCTGGAGACACAGATTTTAATTAAATATGTGCAAATATATTTTGAGGTAGCTGCATATGTGTCTTGATGCAATTCTCATATTCTGTATGGTTCCATTGAGGCTTCGCAGCATCAGTTCTACGCTTTGAGCAACATCCTGTGTGTGTTTATGAAGGTCCACCAGTACTGACGGGTCAATGGGTGGAATATCAGCCGGCCGACGCAGAGATCCACGTTCATGTACAACCGGCCCCGAGCAGTCTGCTATAGAAGTCACATACACACACAGAACATATGAGGAGCTCAGATGCAAAGGCCGCTAAACGCGAACTCCGTCAAAAATTAAATAATCTCTGTAACAATCTCAGCTCTTCATATATTGCTAATACTTTACAAAAGCATGTTAACAGATCCAAGACACATGCTGCTGAGGCCACAGGATTCATAAAATTTAAAACAATTACCAATAAACCCTCAAGTCCAGCTCATATACTCACAATCTGTGTCCAGACTTGGCCGTGAACTCATTTTAATCTTTTGTTCAAGGTTTTTGGTGATGAAGTGTGTGAGATCTCCTTCCTGGCTGACAGTTCCTTCCAGTTCCAGGGCACTAGATATGGTTGCTCTGCGTCCCTCTGCCTGCCCACCTTTAATCCCGCCTCCTCTTGCCCCGCCCCCACATGCCCCACTGATCTCATCAAGACTTTTACTGTCCTGCATGCCACGCACAACACGATCTCGCTCTGGCACAGACCGTACGCGCACCTCCGCCATCACATGAGCAGGGCACGGTGAACTGTCAATGTCCGGTAGCAGAGGGGGTGTGGTCTGATCAGGGGGAGGGGCTGGAACGAGGGGAGGGGCCTCATCAGGGGAAACGGAAGTATTTGGTTGGATTTTGTCCTGGAGAGACGACGACGATGATGAATCAGAATTAGACCATTCCTGGAATTCAAAGAAAGCAGTAGGGTGTCTTCAAAGTCAATTGTTAGAAAAACTTTAAGATAGTCAAGAAAAACAAAAACAAGCAACTATTTAAAAAAACTTTAAATTTAACTCTCACCTGCACAGAAATAAGAGTCTCTTTCCTTTGCACAATTTCTTTCTTGTTGATGTTGTTCATCTCTCCATCACCTCTGTTTGTCTCCTCCTCCTCTCCTCTCCATTCTTCCAGATCTCTTTTGGAGCGGGCTTGTGTTAATTCTGTCTCAGAGGATTGTGTGCATGTCACGTGTGGAGACTCATCTGCAGGTGGAGTCTCTGCAAGAACTGTGTTCGATTGATGTGCATGCGTGCATACCGAGTCCTTGTGGCAAGGTGTGTGTTTGAGAATCTCAGACAGGACAGGTGTCCCCTTGTGAGTATCCTGCTCTATAAATTCAGGATCATCCATGAACTTTATTTCTTGGGGGTTAAAGCCATGAGGTCCTGACCAATCAGGTGCCTTTGGAGTGCCAGAGGTATCCACACCATTGCTTGCTGTCTGACCAATCACAGAAGAGTGGCTCATCCCTCCACTCACTAATAAAGAAAAAATCATCAGAACTATGTGATGTTGTTAAGCATTGTCTAGTCGGTGTAACTACATAGTATGTAACTATAGTTGTGTATTTGTGTACATGTAATCCATTTATCAATTCATACTCAAGCTTAATCTATTTATCAACGAACCAATCAATGTATTTATACACATCATAGTGCAGTCTGTGGATTGCAATAAAAACAGGTCACTGCTGCAAATTAAACAACCTGTCCGACAGGTAAATTCAACATTATATAGCCCATAACAGTACATGTAAACTTTAATATTAATTCAATAAGAAGTTGTGAAATCTCAACACAAAAGACACTTGTTATTACGTCACACATGTAAACACAGAAGCATTACTAACCCAATGTTCACTGACTATGCTCTGAAATTGTTTATTTGTTCAAACAACCGCACTAAAATGTTAAGGCAAATAGTATATGGTGTTGGTGTATGCCTCTCTTTTACGAAACGGGAACTAAAGTCATATGACGATGAAATCATCAGCCAGCTGTGGTACAACAACATTTTGATTTACAGCCTACACGATTAATGTTGGCATAAAATATGCGACACTGCCTCGACTCTTTAGCATCACAAACGGTTCACAAGTATGATCTAACAGCATTTAACAACACAAACAGGTAAGGAGTCGACATGTCACCTGACGTTAGCTTTAAGATTTCGTGTAGCAGGCCTCTGAATCCACATCTTTCGGCAACATATCATAAAAAACAACCAGGTTTAGTACCGTTACTCTAGGAACATAAAGACGTTTTGCACAATTTATAATCTTCACGGGACTTAGATGAGCAGGAGGATTTAATAAGACGTTATTTACCTGCAGCTCTTCGCACAGGATGAATGTTGCCAGGAAACTGTGTCCGCACCAAATATTTGTCGTACTGAACCACAACGCTGACGTGATAGTTCCGCAAAGCAAATAACGATAAATCTCTTTGTACATCTCTGCAAACGATTATATAATAAAGTATTAAGTATGTCTATGCTTAAGAACGTTTAAGAGTGAAAAACAAAAACGGAGTTTAATTTATTTACTTACCAAAAATATCTAGGGCTAGGCAGTCGTTCATGACATGCAGTACACACATTTCACCACTAGAGGTGATGGACACCGCTGGCGTAGCAATAATCACTTCCACGTCATGTGTGTAATAAGCTGTGAGTTATTACTCTGCTCCCTGCTGTCTTTTTATAGATTTGAATTAAAGGAAATATCACCCACATAAACCTAGCTTTGACTGTATCCCAAACCCTGACCAAGAATAATAGGATCTTCTAACATGAAAGATCCTATTATTATCCAACAAAACATTCCCTGTAATAAGCACTCTGAGGTAAAACCAGAGTGATGCTGGAACTGCATGAACTTTCCTTACCCTACATCTTTCTCTTTCTCTCTTAAAGATCTCAGTGTTTGTATTTCTTTAAAATCACATGCAATTTAAATTAAACTTACTTCCAAGATGTGATATATTCCACATTAATATGAGTAATACAGAAAAGTCAATGCTTATGCCCCTTTCCCCCTTTATTATTTGTTATTTCGTAAATATTGTGAATAGTCTATAAATAGTTTTTCGTACATAAAGGGAATTTGCACCCCCCCCCCCCACACTCCTTTATTTGCATTTGAGTAGTCATTTATTCACATGTAGGCTCTCCAAGTCTATTTGGCATTCGGTTATCTGACTGTTTTAAGGGGCAGTCGTATCCAAGGCAACACATCCAAGTCAATTTCCTAGTATACTGTCATTTTTTATGAGGATGCAATATACAATCTGTGCATGGAATTTAAATGTTTCTCACATAAGAAGCTGTGCCCAGAGGAAACCTCTATACATGTGCAATATTCACTGTATGCGTGTGTGCAAACTACTGTGTGATATGATAATGATTTTTATCAGTTGTAAAGCTATTGCATTCTTCTTTATTCTCAAATTACATAGTCATCCATAAACTAATGTAAAAATTGTGCTCATATTCTGTCTCCAAAACACTTTATTTACAGTTTTACACTTAAAGGCAGATGCAAAACACAAATTTTTACGTACACGATTCACAAGGTTTAAGTAACATACTGACCAGATCTTCCTCTGCATGTTTAACATTAACACATAGGCTATGAAACAACCATTATGTAATTAACATTAACAACATTTAAGTTTTGTTTGAAAACAGTCACTGGTTGAGATTGGATGTTTAAACGCACACACAGATTATACATCTCTCATAATGTCTGAACACATCTAACCACATCCATACTGCACTTTAAATCTCAGAACTCTTCTCATTATTTTTTCATCCTTCTGAATGGAGGCAGATTTCCATCCTTTTGAATGGACACAGTGCCAAGCGTCTTGGAAAGCATGTGTGTCAATATGCAGAGAAAGTCGCTGGCACTCTCTGACAGTCTTAGTTTATTAATATTAAAGACACCCTTTTTGTCTGCATCCTTCCACGGAAAATCACATTCGTTTATAATCCTACAGGATCATACAGTCATTTCACTGTGACCTTTTTATGAGCTGCTATAGGAGAATAACGGCTGTGTTTCATTCCAAGACAATAATGACGCTGAATAATTTGAATAAATCTCTCAAAACCCCTTCTAAGACAGTTCCTTTTGCACAAAAGCAAAAGTTTTATGGCAGCAAAATTGTACCAAAATATCCAAAAGAAAAAATACTGTGTACAGTTTTTACACATAAAAAAGCAAGGCAATTAAACAGACATAAATAGAACGAAAGATAAATAGAAACATAGTAGTTCAAGGCAATGCATTTAAGCACTGATGATATATAATACAGTAAGTGCTATCAACACTGCAGTCTTTTTAAAACAAAGAACATTTCTTTAAGATGCTCCCTAACTTTGGAAGATTTCTCTTTTATCAACAGAAGACAATTTAAGACACTCCCTTGTTTTAAGGGAATGTCAGATATGTGTAATACAGTTCTGAAGAAAATCAATTAAGTAAGCAGTGAAGTAAATATGTTTGCTCTTGACCACATCCCCTTCCATGGTTCTTATTGGACACATTCAAAAATGTTAAATAGCTTAGCAACAATCCTTCACATAATTCAGATAATGTGTGTCTCAATCTGTTCACTAGTTCAAAAGTCCACGCACTATTCAATATTTTTTAATAGTTCATTCATGCATTTTTCTGTTTGTATATTATTCGTTATCTCGAAAAAACAAACACCAACTGCTACAAAAACATGTGATGTACCAGAAACATCTTTGTAATTGTGTCACATGTAATTGTGTCATCAGTGTACTAAACAGATTTGCGACATAGAGAACTAGGAAGTGAAATAAGACACAACCATTATCTTCTAACAGGATTTCACGTATATGCATGTACTAGGTAAATATTGCATGTGTGTTTAATTTGTGAGCCTGATTTGTGTAAACACCTGTGCACGATGTCTATGCACTTCTTGGGACCCTCTGTGCCGAATTCTGCATTCTGCTTCGGTTCTTCCTCCCCCTTCCTTTCTCCTTTTCTGCCTCTTTCTCTCCTCCTCTTCCTCTGTTTCTGTGGTGCTCTACTTTGTTTAGCTCTTGTTTGTTATGTCTGTGATTCCCTATTTCTTTGTTGATATAACGCTGACTGAGTTCCTTGCAGCGTCGCTCCAGTTTGCTAGGTTTAATCAATGCCATCACATCCTGGTACCACGGCTGGGCGGAGCTAATTGCGGGGCGTTGGGCGGGGCTCCATACAATTAGGCGGATAGTAACAGCCGTCCAGCGGAACTTGTGCTCTTCTAGCTGACAGTGATAAACACCTCCATGATTGAGCTCCGCCCGGGGAATAAGAATGCCTCGGTCAATAACAACCAGCTGGTCTCCAGATACAACCTGAATGAGAGATGAACAAACCTTTAGAAACAACAAATATGATTTTAGGGTGTCTGTTTGTTGTTTGTGAATGTATGTGCACCTTATGTTGTTCCAAGCTGTTCTCTCCTAACTCTTTATACCAAGTGACAGTGGCATGGTGAGATTTTGGTAGACACTCCAGGTAAGTGCTGTTACCCACAGCAACAACTTGCGTCTTCTCTTCAGTCTCCACCTGAAGACCAGCTGCATAACAAACAGAATGATGTTAATAATATAGGTTTGAGCCACAGACAGACTTATCTCTCATATGTATGAGCTTCTTCCACATTATATATCAGGATGTTTGTTGGTTGTGTATGCCTTTTGTTGCTCACCTCCCTGTCTGACACACTGGTTCAATGGATTGCCATCATCGTTAACCTGACGAACGTTTCGCCTGAAGATGAGGGAATATTTCAGATCAGATTTATTCAAATATCCCAAGAATCATTTTTCAATGTACTGTGTAGGATACAGTCTATTGTGTGATAGTTGACTAACATTAAATTGCAGTAAATTAATACATTTTCTCTGACTTTCTTATTCTTTTATTATGCACAATTGGGTGATTCTCGCGAAATTAGACTTATGAGGTGTCATGAAACATTTTGATAAAAAACGTAAATGCAAAGTATCAAAATAAGAAGCATACAGTTACAAACATCTCTTCATGTACTATTTTGCACATGATTTCAAATGACATCATACAAACCAATTTAGTTTTTTTTCCACATTTAAGCGGAAAATTGTCATTACCGCAATGTGTCCATGACTGGATTTTGGTTCTTTGACATGGACAAAAAAATTAAAAGCTTCAGTGCATGTTATACTATAAACATTTACAGTTGGTAAATGTAGAGAAAATAATAAGGAATATAAATGTGTCCAAGAAAAATTTTGTCATCCTCCACAACAATTTTCAATCATTGTTTAAGCCCTCAAGGAACTAACATTTACAAAAAAATTGTTGGAAGGGACATAATTGACTGTGACACTCAAGATGGCTACCAGGTAAGCAGATCTTATTTTTTCTCTCCAGATAAAAGTAGAAATTTTGTTTGTCATAGTACCTAGACAACTTTTTAGTTCTCATTAGCGAAACATGAGTTTGTAAATGCATACATTTAATGTAATATCATGTTGCGGTAATGATAATTTTTTATAATGATAATCTATAAAATGTACATAATTCTATAGGGAATATTTTTTATAAATCCGCTAAAAATAATGGTTATAGTTAGTTCAGACCTTAAACGTATATGTGCAACAAAAAATTGGCTTCAATGGCTTTTTAAAAAAAACTTTTGAGTCTGGATTTCGTGAGAATCACCCAGTTGCGTTTAGTATCATTTTTATTGTAATCCTGGTTTGATTGTGTGTGTCGCCTGTGTGTAGTTGGCATGTATGGGCTGCAGGAGTGCCCGTCCCAGGTGCAGTATGGGTCTCTTGCCAGGCAGCATTCAGCGCAGGCCTGGCCGTACATATCACACTGAAACAGACCTAACTGAACCACACCCTCCGCAGATCCCGCAAACAGCATCTGCTGGAGACAAACACGCACTGATATGAACCAGACTCTGATTCTTTGCTTATAAATTCATGCAGGATGTTTCAGAGAGCTGGAAAACTGGGATATAAGCCCAAATATCAGCACACATATTCAAACATACAGCATCAGTGTTACAGAGCTCTGACTTCTCGTGCTTTCACTTGTGCGTCTCATGAAAAAAATATGTGTGAAATTCACAGTTTAAGTTTCTCCCACCCATCACAATGTTGCCATGGTGACAGTATGAGAAGATTTGTGTGATAAAAGTGCATGTCTGTGTTTGTGTATCTGTTTATTAAAACTGTACCTTTTTCTTGGACAGCGTCATGGCAGTGATGGGTGACTTGTGCTGTTGGGTAACACGAGATGAATATTGAAAATTCAAGAGATCATCTGAATAAACACTTTAAACATTTACTTAAGCATTATTTGAAAGAAAACACAACAAGTCCAGTCATTTCAAGGGACCCGAAATATGTTTAAACTTTACCTTAAAAACCTGCAGTTGTTCAAGAGTGATTTCCTGATTCTGTCCATAGGCTACAGGGAGGTGAATTGCTTTGAGCACCAGGCCAGAATCTTGTAAATAGACAGATAAGTAAACATTTACCAACTAAACGAACACTAAAAAAAGAACTACAAAACAAGTTCACCTCCAAAACGCACCTGTGCCAATGAACAACACATCGTATTGTCCATCCACTGCCTCGACTGTGTCCACAAGGAGGCGGGTCATCTTATAAGACACGCCCACTCTGATCAGCAATGGCTGGCCCCCGAGAGGCTGTACCACCTCCTTCATTAAAGGATGCGTGCGACTAAAAAAGATGACATCATCGGGATATTCTCTTGTTGAACGAAATCCTCCATAAGTGCTACTGGGACACTAAAGAACGATTCATTCGTTAATCACGTATAATAATCATTTCCAATTAGAGATCTCAGTATTTTAGTTCAAGTAAAATATAAGCATTGCAATGAACTTTATTCACAAGTCTGTTTTCTTAATCTTCTTAACAGTGTCATCGCCTGTGTTTGCCACTTACTGTGCCAGGCCTGGGATAGGGCACTCTGCCTGTATACTCCATCCACTTGTACTGTTGTCCTTCTCTATGAAGGAAATTTCCTTTAAAAGCCCAAATAATGTCATGCATCCGGTACACGCACACAGCAGATCCGTTCAAGACGTTACTGTACAGGGAAAGAAAAGCAACATAGGAATAAATAGTTGGGAATAGAAGAAACAATCCAAGTTAACTGAAATGATAAACACATCAATGATAGACAATATATGAGCTTAGTGGCGGCCGGTGACTTCTTTTCTCGAGGGTGCTCGATGCGAAGTTCGTCACAACATGTATGTAGCCCGTCATGTGTGTGGTTCCTTTTTTAAAATATTTGTTCTGCGTGTCGAGAGATTGTGTGTGCATCACGTGTCTTGTCAAAATAAGTGCCTGCTGCAGAATCGTCTAAAGGGTTTATGATAAAAGAGACGCTTTCTCATAATCTCATGTGTAATCAGAGTTTAGTATTAAGGGAGTGTCTTGCATGTATTTTGTGAACGTGAGCGTTTCTCAGATCATAAACGGTTTTGACGCGTGTGCAGCGGGCACTTGTTTTGACAAGACACGTGATGCACATGGTTCACATGACGCAACAAACACATATTTTGAAAACTCAAGCAACACACGTGACACTCTGAACACTTATTTTGAATTAGCGCCCCTTTGATGATCAGTCACGAGCCGCCACTGTATGAGCTACAATACAAGCAGTGACTCAGATTTAAGTGTCACTTGAACCAAAGTGTAACAAACAGGCTGCACACCGCTGGCTCCGTCCTTACTGTCGGTTAAATGTCATCTGTTGTGGAAACTTTACGAGTCTCTGAGAGACTTTACACACTCAGTTAAACTTTTCAACAGGGAGTCACTGTTTCCATGACTTTTCTGTATATATTTTACTGCGCACTCCACCCTATGTACATTCATCCAAAACCGTTGGCAGTCACAAACACAATTACACATAAGCTATACAAATGAAAACACGTGGCATTCCAAAGTTATGTTAAATTGGTTAAACTTGCACTGTGTTTTAAACATTACGGGTGCATGATGGACGGTATGACTCAGAAATACTTTATCCACACCCCTAACCACACAGACACATGGCTTTTTATGACTGTCTATTCATTAACTGAGGCAACTGCAGACAGATTCATTTGCAATACATAGACAGAGACAGTTAAAGGGACAATATATTTTTGCATTACCTATCCAAAAATCTCTAGGCACAGTGTTATATATTTTGTTTTTCATGTGTATTATCCCAAATATTTTCAACATTTGAAATCAGTAAATTTGCAGTTTTAAACACCACTCGCTTGTCCCTGTTCATTCGCTTGTTACCACGCGTCTGATATGTCGATTCATATTGACAATTAAGGTGAAGACTACAACTCCCAGCATCATCAAGCTATGCCGTTGTTGTTATTTAGCAATGTCTACATGTTGTGCCTCTAATGTCTCTTTGTTCAGTTATGCGATTAATAACAATAGAGCATTTAAATCTGATCCCAGGACAGTGAGTAAAAACTCACCTGTTAGTGGTGAACAGCCCATAGATGAGAGGATTCTTTTTGTCTTTCCCATGCTGAATGAAAATATCCTCTGCAACCAAACAAGAAAGAAAAATTAGGACAAATATTAAGCCACTTGTGTGTGTGTATGTGTGGTCTGTCAAGGGTATATACATTTAAAAATATTTACCTAGTCACGCATAGTCCCTCCCTTTCGTATATAAACTTGTATTGATATGACATGCTTGTGGTTTCAATTGGGTTCAAAAACGCATGACAATAACATACTGTAGACAAACACACATACACACACACCCACATATATTCACGATTGACCTGTGTTGCACTGGTTCACTTCTCCATTCTCACATTCCAGCCAAAACAGATACGATCAAACATCTTATCAAACACGCGCGCGCACACACACAAACAGACAGTGGGAAAAATACTCCGAAATACAATTTTGCACAAGAATACACATAAGGAGTAATGCTGCTGCAAACATACATAGCCTGAGGCAGATGTATATGATCAGCAAAAAAGGTATAGGAACAAAATATTTAACTGTACATTTAAAGGTACACTATAGGTGCTAAGGGTACAATTATGTACCCAAAACCACTTTAAAAGGTACTACATATACACTCTGAAAAAATGCTGGGTTTCAACTCAGTGTTGGGTCAAAAAGGGACGAGCCCAGCAGCTGGGTTGAAATTGGGTCGGGTTTATATTTGACCCGACAATGGGTTAAAACAACCCAGCCTGTGATAAATTACAACCTAGCATGCTGGGCCAATCCTTTTTTGACCCAATGCTAGGTTGTAAAGACCTAGCATTTTTTAGAGTGTAGAGAAAAAACGGTACCCTTAGGGGAGTGGTTCCCGACCAGGGGGGCGGGCCCCACAGGAGGGCCTCAGCAGATTTCTAAAGGGGCCTCAAGATGGCTTAAAATTATTAAAAATTGGAGAAAAAGCATTAAATCAATAATTTTAGTAGCGAAAATATACATCTGTCTAGTCATTCCAAGTTCTATTTAATTTTATGTGGAAAAACTTGAGTGATTGAGGGGCCTTCAAATATTGATGTGGGCAACTAGGAAGCTTGGAAGTGAAAAAGGGTGGGAACTCCTGCTTAAGGGTACCACCTCCATGATAGTCAGTTGCAGTGGCGGCTCGTGACTGCTCATCCGAGGGGCGCTAATTCACAATAAGTGTTTATGTGTCGTGTGTGTGGTTCCCTTTTCCAAAATATACTTTTTCCTGTGTTTCCTCAAAATAAGTGCCCGCTGCACACGCGTCAAAACTGTTTATGATAAAAGAGACGCTCACATTCACAAAATACACGCAAGACACTCCCTTAACACTAAACTCTCTGATTACACACGAGATTATGTGAGTATCTGGCAAACGTGAGCGTCTCTTTTATCATACACCCTTTAGACGCATCTGCAGCAAGCACTTATTTTGACACGTGATCAGGATCTCTCGAAGCGCAGAACACATATTTTAAAAAAAAGGAACCACACACATAACGGGCTACATACATGTTGTGACGAACTTCGCATCCCTCGAATAACAAAGTCACCGGCCACCACTGGTCGGTCAGTTGTACCTTAAAAGTTAAAGATTTGTGTGCACATAGCCTACACGGACAATACCCTCAGCTCGTTCAAGTCTTTGTCTTTTCTTCACATTATACAAATGTACGCAATCCACAGAAACCAACATGAGGTAATTCAATATTCTCCCTTTCACACTCATTTCTCTCTCACCCCTCCTGCCTCTGTTTCTTCTCTCTTTTCACTTCTCCTCACTGCGTCTTTCTGTCTCTCACTTTTGCGGGATGCTATAGTTGTGTCAATTTCCTCTAACAAAAGCTTTTGTTCTCCTTGAGGAGAGATAGTTTTGTCTGTCCTGAGCTTGTTGACACTTCTCCATCCCGCCCCTATCTCTCCTTATCCACCCTAATCTCCATCTCTCAGGCTCTCCTGCTGTCCCTCATCTCTACCCTGGGTTAGCAGATAGATTATATGGTAACAGGATGAGGGTGCCACCGCAGACATGAAAACACACACACACGTATACACACAGACACACAGATAATGGCGGCCTTCAAAACAGTTGACAGACCACCAGCACATGTGCACGACTCTGCACTTACAGATACATTCATCAGGTGGATCCAAAAATCCAATGTGTTAAAATCCAATGTGTTTAAGGTTAAGTCAATACTTTATTCTCCTGTGAGAAAGATTCAGAACTAAATTAACTAAGCTTAACTGACCAAAACAAATGTGTTTTAAATGTATAGTACAGTTGCGTCAAAGGTTTCACATTTTTTGCAGAAACTTGTTATTAAATATTAAAGGATAAGTCAATATTATTAATTACAATAATTTTTTACTGGTATGTAGGCTGCATACCTGTGCATGCACAAAAACACTTACAAACACAGGACCTCAGGGACACAAACAATTCCCAAACAGATCACAACAAATTTCAGTAAATAAATTCTAGTAAATATTTTGTCAATCTTCTGAAATTCAAATGCAATACTCAAAAAATTATATACTAAAAGAATCTGCTACAAACAATTCAGCTTCGACCCGCTTTAAAAAAAACATGGATTTTTATTATCCTGTAAACATTTTAACATTTAGGGGCGGTTTCCCGGACAGGGATTAGACTAGTCCTAGACTAAAACATTTTTAAGAGCTGTCCAAACTGAAAACAACTTGCACTGACATATCTTCAGATACATCAGGGCCCTTTGTTTTTCCTCAAAATGCACAGAGGTAATGTTTTTAATAAGGCATATTTGTTAAAACAAGTTATATTTCCTAATTAAATTTAGGCCTAGTCCTGGATTAAGCTAATCCCTGTCCGGGAAACCACCCCTTAGTGATTTTTTATTATTATTAAATTGTTTTGTTTTATTAAATGTTAAATTGTAGATCTGGGCATCGATTAATCTCATACAAAATAAAAGTAATTTTTTGCATAACATATGAGTTTGTGCTGTGTGTAATTATTATGTATAAATACACACACATTATGGATTTAAGAAACATTTACATGTGTATATATATTTATTTATATTTTTATATATTCTAAATTATATATTAATAAAAAGCGATATTTCAATAAAACATTTCTTAAATGTATATATATATATATATATATATATATATATATATATATATATATATATATATATATATATATATATATATATATATATATATATATATATATACATTTCTTGTTGTGCCTTCCAATTAATTTCAATTCAACTGCAGTGGGTTTGTTTTGATTTAAACCTTTAAAACTTAAAAAAATACAGCTAAGTAGCACCATAAAACAAAATAATAACATGATAACATAATAATAAACGTTTTGACAAAAATGTTAAAAAATGGATTTATCTCGTTTTGCAACAAAACTCTTCATATGTATGTGTGTGTGTTAAGATATACATAATATTTACACACATCACAAACTCATATATTATGCAAAAAAAAAGTTTATTTTGTATGAGATTAATCTAGATTAATCTATGCCCAGCCCTATTAAATTGTCATTTTTTATTAAATGTTTTGTCTCTGCTATACACTTACATCTTATTGACAATTTATTCAAGCTTCTTAATCTTTAACCTATATCTCGCAGACTACAGTTGGGTGTTACTGTAACCATGGCAACATGAGGACCCTAATGCAAGAGGAAATTACATCAAAACAGTCTAAACAAGAGCTTTTACAAGAATTTCATAAATAATTTACTTAACTTACCACTATGAAGTAACAAGGATGAAAGCTCAATTAAAAACTATGATATATTTCTAAAAACATTGTATGAATTATGTATAACTATGCTTGCCCTGTGTTTTGTTTTTTCTTAATCTGTATGGATGTTACATGCAGACATGTGCACATCTATATTATTATTTGAAATATATTATATTATTATATGCATTTACATTATTGCTACAATTATTGTTACTTAAGTTAACATGAACTAATAATGAACTGCACTTATACAGCATTTATTAATCTTTGTTAATGTTAATTTTAACAATTAGAAATACTTTTTTAAAATCTTGTTAATGCACAGTGAATTAACATGAACAAACAATTAAAAGCTTTATTTCTATAAACAAAGATTAATAAATACTGTAACAAATGTATTGCTCATGGTCTGTTCATGTTAGTTAATACATTAACTAATGTTAACTAATGAACCTTATTGTAAAATGTTACCAGAATTTATTCCATGTTTAAAGACTTTAATAGGTCACAGATTAAACACATAACCGGCCTTGTACAAAGTTAACTACAGTATGTTAAGCAAGGTAAACCTGGGCTCTTTAAAGATTACTCTGGCGCTTCTGTAAGCATGTTTAGGAGAAGACGAAGAATAGGTCTGTTCAGGGCAACTTTTAGATTTGATAAAGTTTAAGTAAGATATGAAAGCCATTGTGAATTTCTGATTATTGTTGTGAGCGTGTGTAATATCGTGGGTTTTCTATGTGCATTTGTGTGCCGTAGTTTATGGCATATCTTTAGTCCGATAACAGATATGCATTTTTGAATGCATCTGATTTTTGAATGTTTGTGTATATCTTTTAGATAAAATATATTTAGGGTACGGTGCCATGAGTACACTCGTGACGCAGTGCATGTGTATAAGAATCAGACAACGGTAAGACTTTCTTGGGTCAGACTGAGGATTAAAAAATTGTTTATTCTATGCAGGGATTTTGTTTACACAGACTGATAGATAAGAAACCGGTTTCTGTCTGTGCTGGTTGTGTGTGTGCTTGAGTCTACTGATAAACTATGTTCTATAAATCAGGGAACACACACAGTCTATATTTATTAAAAAAAATTATAACTTACTATAACATAAATGAATGTGTAAACATGTCAGGTTTAGCAAAAATAAGGTAAATTACTTACGCAGTTTGTCAAAGTATGTCGGTATACCATCGGGTCCAGGTACAGAGCAAACAATACGAGCTTTCTGAAAGGTGCTCCATTTATGCACCAAACTACGCTGACCACCTATGTCATTCTAGAAAGAGAGAGAGAACGAACGAAAGAAAGAAAGAAAGAGAGATTTTATCTCACTTGATACCACCTTTGTGGTTCTCCATTATAAATAAAGTATTATATTAACTTTTGCAATATTAACACAAGAGAAATATATCAGTCAGACATGTTAACCAGCACGTCCTATCAAAATCATGAAGGTGGATATACAGGTACAGAGGCCACACAAGTGCAGTTATGCAGGTAATGCTAGATACCTTGCAGACGCGGGCGACTCTAGAATAGACAACCTTCCCAGCGGCCCCTTCGGCCTCCTGAGCGCGCTCGGTGAAAAACACGTACACCTTATCATCCTCTTCATTATCGCTCTCGGACATCGCTGCAACATGTACAAATTCAGCGCCTGGAGAGGTAGAATAAGAAAGAGAGAGAGAGAGAGAGCAAAAAGGGACATAAAGTTAAAGCCTGATTATTATCGACTATACAAAGAAAATGTAGCATTTTTTGCAGTTACTTATAACACAATGTATGTTTAATTGTTGTCAACAACACATATGTATTATTGTGTGTTGTTTTAGTGCATCACCTTGCAACCAAGTAGAGTCGTACTGTTCTGTGCGAATCACATGGCGCTCTCCAAGACTTCGAATAAAAGCTGTATCATGACTTAGAAAGTCAGATGAGATCCCAGCATACAGCTGACCATCTGAACAAGCACACACATGAAGAAGTTACACACAAATAGATAAACTGCTGTACACTGCTAATGCTATACGTGCTGCTTTACCTATGATGGCGGTAGCTGCTCTCTGGTGAGGGTCATAGGGACATTTTCCCTTCCCAGATTCAGTGTCTTCATACCGAAGGGTTTGTTCTTCAGCCTGCATTATACCGTTGTATTATTAACACTTTAAAATGTACATTTATGCATTTGGCAAATGTTATGCAGAGTGCATTGGTAATATAATCAGATTTTTCTTAAAGGAAAACACCACCATTTTTCAATATTTTACTATGTTCTTACCTCAACTTAGATTAATTATTATTTTTTCAATGTGTGCACTTTTAATCTTTGTACAGCGCCTGGTGAATGTGTTAGCATTTAGCCTAGCCCCATTCATTCCTATGGCTCCAAACAGGGATGAATTTATTAGCCACCAAACACTTCCATGTTTTTCCTATTTAAAGACTGTTACATGAGTAGTTTACACGAGAAAGCATGGTGGCACAAAATAAAACTTTTGTTTGGAGCCATAGGAATGATAAATAGGCTAAATGCTAACACATTCACGAAGCGCTGTACAAAGATTTAAAGTGCACGCATTAAATAAAGATAGATATGTATAAATGTATCTTAGTTGAGGTAAGAACCAGTGGCGGCTCGTGACTGCTCATCCGAGGATGTGTTAATTTAAAATAAGTGTTCGGATTGTCACGTGTGTGTTTCCCTTTTCCAAAATATGTGTCCTGCATGTTGAGAGATCCTGTGTGCATCACGTGCTTCGCCAAACCAGTGCCCGCTGCACACGCGTCAAAACCGTTATGACAAAAGAGACACTCACGTTCCCAAAAAACACGCAAGACACTCTCTTAACAGTAAACTCTGATTACGCATGAGATTATGCGAGTATCTGGCAAACGTGAGTGTCTCTTTTTTAAGTTCAAGGCAGCAGGCACTTATTTTGGCATGACATGTGATGCACACACGATCTCTCAAAGCGCAGAACACATATTTTGAAATGATGAACCACACACATGACAAGCCACATACATGTTGTGACAAACTTCGCATCGTGCGCTTCAAAACAAGAAGTCACCAGCCGCCACTGGTAAGAACATAGTAAAATATTGAAAAACAGTGGTGTTTTCCTTTAATATTCATCTCAGGCTCACACGCTATAATAAATACAAAGCCATAAGCACCCAACGTGTGCATTTCTCATTAACATTAAACAGGAAGAGTTTATAAAAGAGGTGCATTCTGGGAAACACAGTCCTTCGTTACCCTGAAGAAGAGGCTGGTGGGGATGAAGGCACAGCGAGGGTTGAATGCTCCAGTCCCACAGGCATAAAGATGGGTTTGGTTATACATCTTCAGCACACGCAAAAAGTTAGCACAATCCATCTGTGATACAAACAGGAAGCTTGTTTATTAGGGAATTTAATGAAGATAAAACTGTTCAGACAGTGAGGATTAAAATAGTTTTATTTGTTTAGTTGGCTTTATCTGTAGTAAGCCTAGACCACATTGTTTAGACAGTGTGACTCAAGCCAAGCAACTTGTGTTACATAAAAACAATACAATCGTAATTCTTTTTGTTTGTGTATGCGTGTGCATCACCTGTTGGTCCTTTCCAGCCAGTAAACAGTCCTGTATTCGATCTGGATTTGCAGGCCAGTGTATCTGAAACGCACCACACACACACTCAGATGTTAATCTCATCTGGCACACACAAGCGTGCATTTAAGTTCCTCTTAGTCATATTAAATGTTGATGTATAAGCTGATTTGCTCGTGTAGTATGTGAGGAATTGCAGTTGGATGCCACCCTGGCATTGTTCAGATGAAATCTATGAATACAAACTTAGCTATGTAGACAGCATGTAAACACATCTGTGAGAAATTTTAAAAATTCTTCTTGATTGGCACGTTATCTCGCTGTCTTTAATTTAAACATAAAAAACGTGACAGACTTTCAGTTTTGTGTAAATTATTTAGTCTCTGTGGGCGGGCATGGGTGTGTACATATTTTGCGGGGCGGTTGGGTAATGTCATCCAGGCTGGTGGACAGCAGATGGTCCTTCATACCAATGTAAAGACGACGATTGTCTTCATCGGGCAACAGAGAGTTCAGATCACCAGCAGGCATAGAAAGAGACATGAGCCTGCCGCTCCGCACCAGCTCTAAGATGGACAGACAGACAGACAGACAGACAGAGGTTATCTTATTGGTCCACTTCTGTTCTCTATCACAAACCCTCCAGTTCTGTCAGACCAATAAAGAAAACTCAATTTTGCTTTATTGGTTTATTTCTTCCTTTAGGGAGAGAGAGAGAAAACATTGACAGTGAGTGAGTGAGTGTGTGTGTGTGTGTGTGTGTGTGTGTGTGTGTGTATGTTTGAGAGAGAGAGAGAGAGAGAGAGATAGAGAGAGAGAGAGAGAGAGAGAGAGACCGAAGCTGTGGTGTGGTCATAACATAGCAAAGTGATGGCATCAGATGATCAGTGGCGGCCAGTGACTTCTTTTTTCGAGGGCGCTCGATGCGAAGTTCATCACAACATGTATGTACCCCATCATGTGTGTGGTTCCTTATTTCAAAATATGTGTTCTGCGCGTCGAGTGAACCTGTGCGCATCACGTGTCTTGTAAAAATAAGTGCCTACTGCAGATGCGTCTAAAGGGTTTATAATAAAAGAGATGCTCGCGTTTGCCAGATAATATCATGCGTAATCAGAGTTTACTGTTAAAGGAGTGTCTTGCGTGTATTTTGTGAACGTGAGTGTCTCTTATCATAAACAGTTTTGACGCATGTGCAGAAGGCACTCATTTTGACAAAACACGTGATGCACATGGTTCACATGATGCAACAAACACATATATTGAAAACGCAAGCAACACACATGACACTCCGAACACTTATTTTGAATTTGCGCCCCTCGAATGAGCAGTAACGAGCTGCCAATGCAGATGATACCAACATATTCGTATATTACAATATTTAAATAGTACTCCAAGGTACCATGTATGTGCATAATTTATCTATATCTAGGTAACTAAGCATCAGCAGCACATCGCTACATCTGGTTCTCATGCTAGAAACAGAAGTATATGTGAAAACATGTTGCTGTTAGTATAAATCATTGACAATAAAAGGATCTATTTCATTTCAAAACCTACTGTCTCCTGGGCAACTACTAGACATTATTTATCGAGAGTCGATTATGACTGGAGGGCCGGTGTATGTACAGCTGGAGACTGAATGGGCCCTGAACTCAGACAGCGGAGAGTTTGAGGTCATTTAGACCAGACAGACTCACCTTTGGGCAGAATAACCTGTTTAAAAATCTGTTGATGACAGACAGATAAACACAGAAACCGTGAGATGGACAGAAAAGACAAAAGAGGAATGAATGGAAGATGAGACAGATAGCATCTCGTAAGAATTGTAGGGAGAGGAATACATTACTGTGCAACCACAGTAACATAAATCCTGGTTAATGCTGGTTATTGCAAAGATTCGCTATGCAGTTTTATTCCCACACACACTTAAAAATCTCAGCTGTCATGAGGGACATAAAACACACCAATCTGTAGCAGGCTGTAACCTTCACTTTGACACACACACACACACACACACACACATTCCTGGCTTTTTCTTAGTGGCACCACCTCTACTCACTGCCCCCTATCCTTGGGGGCAGTTGCTGTAGCAACCACGGTTTGTATGTGTGTGTGTGTGTGTGTGTGTGTGTGTGTGTGTGTGTGTGTGTGTGTGTGTGTGTGTGTGTGTGTGTGTGTGCGCCACTCGGATGAATTACGGCTGGCATCCCACCTGTCTCTTGAGGAAGCAAGTTTTCATGACTATGTTGTGTAGAATCCGGAATGAAGTATTAGTTACATTTGGAGCTATTATTAAACCACGTGGCCTGTTTTTGTGTCAGATAATCTGCACAATGAATCAATAAATAAAAACCTCAGCATCAAATTGATATCAATAATTAATGCACACAGTATTAAAACACAATAAATGTCATGCTAGAATCGATTTTAAATACAATTTTAAATGTTTAGATCCATTACGTCTATATAATAAAATTCAATTTTATCGCCATTGTACATTTTGGTGATTTGTCCTAGGTCACAGTTACAATATCTAGAGAGGTATATATAATTTTATCATTTAAATATAATAATTTTATCATTTAAATTTTAAAGTATAATTTCTGTAAACACGTGTTGTGTTTCCACACTGTAAAAATTTCTTTGCTGACTTAAATTTTTTGTTAAATCAACTCAGATTTACAAGTCATGTCAATAGAGATAAGTTGTAACAACTTATAAAATATAGTTGAGAAAAGTTAACTTAATTTGATAAGTTATAACAACTCACCTGTGGTTATAACAACTCATCTCTAGTAAAGATAAATAACAGTAAGTTGAAATGACTTACAAATCCGAGTTGAGTCAACAAAAATTTTTAAGGCAGCAAAGTATTTTTTACAGTGCATGTTTTATGTGGACTTTCTATAGACGTAATGACTTTTATACTGTACAAACTGTATATTCGAACCCCTAAACCTTTCTGCATGTTTATATTTAAAAAAAAACATTATTTAGTTTGATTACCAGGACACACACACACTTTTCATATGACTTTAATATTGTACAAACTGTATATTTTGTGATCTAACCTTCATTTTACCCCAAAATCTAATCCTCATACAAACATATGTGCATTTTTTTAGTTAATTTACATTTTGGGGACCCCTAGCACACACACCATTCTTATTGTTACCTACAGTATCGGACACCCAAGTGTCTGTCATTCTAAGACCAGCTGAGGGTATAGCCACACACAGACTGTGTGTTTCTCTCTCTGTGTGTGTGTGTGTGTGTGTGTGTGTGTGTGTGTGTGTGTGTGTGTGTGTGTGTGTGTGTGTGTGTGTGTGTGTGTGTGTGTGTGTGTGTGTGTGTCTGAACATTAGAACATGCCTCAGTCATGAGAGACTGGGGATAGTGCAAGAATATAAATGTAATGTGTGGCGTGTGATAACTACCTGGTTCAAAAGACTCTCTATGATATACTGGTCCTTATAAACGCCTCATGTGCTACTGAAAAACATAAATACTTCCTGTGGAAACTGAGTAATCAGCTATTGCTGCAATATTTACCAGTTGTCATGTTCATAAAATGCATGTGGTGGAAACGTTAACAGGTGTGACTTCAAACCTGTGACGGGGAGACGCAAGGCCCAGAGCTCATACGTAAACACACAGACATCTAAAATAAACTGGGTGAACACACACTGTGGGCTTCTGGAATTTCTCAACTAGACTTACTGACCGTGACCCCTGACCTCTGCTGTATATGAGCATATATCGTAATTATAACACTCATTTAAGCACACACACACATCCTGACAGAGGTTAGTAGGTGTAATTGATTGATGCTCACAGTATGTCACAGCACATGTTATCCCTCCTGCCAAAGGCCAATCACATTACTGATAAAGTGACCAATCAAACCAGACCTAAATCCATGTAAATTTAATTCCATGCAGGATATTGCTGGATATATTCAATTTACTTGTATATAATAGAAAATGTTGTAAATGTGCTACCCAATAACCCAAAATAATATTTTTCCTGGACAAAGTATAAACGTTCGTATAAAATGTATAAAGAATAGGTATAAAATTTTAAGTATACTTTTGCAGTTATAATAATTAAATATATTTAAAGCATTAGTCAATTTTCTTTAAAAAAAAATCCAGATAATTTACTCACCACCATGTCATCCAAAATGTTGATGTCTTTCTTTGTTCAATTGAGAAGAAATTATGTTTTTTGAGGAAAACATTTTAGAATTTTTCTCATTTTAATGGACTTTAATGGACCCCAACACTTATTAGTTTTAATGCAGTTAAAATTGCAGTTTCAAAGGTCTCTAAATGATCTCAAACGAGGCATAAGGGTCTTATCTAGCGAAACGATAGTCATTTTTTGCAAGAAAATTAAAAAAATATGCACTTTTAAACCACAACTTCTTGTCTTCCTCCGGTCCTGTGATGCGCCAGCACGACCTCACGTGATTACGTAATGACGTCGAAAGGTCACGTGTTACATATTTGAAACGCACATTTGCAGACAATTTTAAACAATAAACTGACACAAAGGCATTAATTAGTATCATTCCACATTCAACAACGTCGGAACGGTCCTCTTCTCCACACTTGTAAACACTGGGGCGTAGTTTCGCATACGTCATCCACGCACCACCTTGGCGCGTCACAGGACCAGAGGAAGACGATATTTTTTTTTGTTGCCAAAAACGACAATCGTTTCGCTAGATAAGACCCTTATGCCTCGTTTGAGATCATTTATAGACCTTTGAAACTGCAATTTTAAACTGCATTAAAAGTAATAAGTGTTTGGGTCCATTAAAGTCCATTAAAATTAGAAAAATCCTGGAATATTTCTTAAAAAAACATAATTTCTTCTCGACTGTACAAAGAAAGACATCAATATTTTGGATGACATGGTGGTGAGTAAATAAATTGGATTTTTTTGAAGAAAATTGACTGATCCTTTAATTTTAACTTTTTCAAACCTGTTGTGTTTACAGGTTCGTAACATACAACGTTTTTCTTCCAATGCAACGTGAATATAAATGCTTTACAATATATTTATTTTTAAAATATTTTTAAAACATTAAAAACATTTCCCTGGGAAATCAAGGAAAATGAGCTGGATAATATTAACCATATAGTCCATATAAACACACACACACACACACACACACACACACACACACACACACACACACACACACACACACACACACACACACACACACACACACACACACACACACACACACACATATATATTCAGACCCTCTGGGATTCTTTGTAAATGAAAGGGTAATTGGATAATTAGATATCCAAGTAAACACAGCATACACACAGTTATATATAGAAAGCTGGATTATCAAATTTTATATGTACTAAGTAATAAGAAATTAACATGGTTTAGCATGTGACATTAAAAAGGATACAATTTACTTATAAAACTTTTGAAACAGAAAAAATTGATACGTAACACACAAACACATCCTCTCTGTATACTGACAATTGACTATCCCTATATGCAGAATGGTGTGACAGACATATGGATGATATATCTGCCAGGCTTTCTAGGTCATGGAGAAACACAAGCAACCACTGCTGCAGACTCCTGTCAAACTGTATAGCTGAATACAAATTGCATTCATATAACCAGATTTAAGAAAGAGAGAAGTTTGTGTTGAAAATAAAATAGATAGAGCAAAAAGGTTTATGTGAGGTATAGGTTTAGTGATAGAAAATGTATGAAAGTCAATAGAATATCTTCACCATGATAGCACAGCGTGCGTATGTGTTATCTGTTTGAGGTGTGTAGTTGTCTTACCTGAGTGTTGAAACTGCAATCGTGGTTGTGATGGTCTCCACGCTTCAGTTATGGGGGATGCCATCAGTGAAACCAAGCAGAAGAGAGACAACATCCTCCTCATGGTTGTTTAACACACACTTTGCAACTTGGCTCACAAAGCTTGCCAGGAGTAAATGCACAAACACGCCTCTATGTATCTTCTGCTCAAAAATAAACTCACAAATAGTCTCTATCTGATCTCAGCATCACACACCTCTGCATAAGTGTGTGTGTGGGTAGTCTACACAGTGCAGTGTAATATAATCCTCTTCAGGTCAGTATTGCAGTAAAATCCACTCATCTGCTGCTGCTCTGTTTTTCCTCGTCTTCCTCTCCCTTAACAATATTGCTGAATTTCTCTCTTGAGTCTGCTGCCTCTTCACTGTGTGTGCTTCACTCGTTTATTGTGGTGCTCTCTGCATCTCATCTTTTGACTCTTATGATATGATCGCTCTCTCTCTCTCTCTCTCTCTCTCTCTCTCTCTCTCTCTCTCTCTCTCTCTCTCTCTCTCTCTCTCTCCCTCCTTAAGTCTTCTCTTGTCATTCACTCCTTTTTTTCAAACACTCCCATACTAGGAAGAAGGAAAGCGTCCCATGTGTCCACCCCTCTCCCCTCTCTCTCATTCTGTTTCTCTGTCAGTCTATATCTGTTTTAATAAGACAGCTGCTGAATGGATTTGTGTCTCTTGGGGATTAATTCACTTAATGACTGCCTAAATCTCAGGTTGTTTTTCTCTTTTACGGTCTTTTTTATGCATAAACACACCGACACACGCACGCGCGCGCGCGCGCGCGCACACACACACACACACACACACACACAATTAAATTACACCAAGATCAGAATTAATTGTAGGTCTAAGTGAATTAGGTCACAAAAATAATTAAAGAAACATCAAAAGAATAACACCACCCTTAAGCGCGCGCGCGCACACACACACACGCACGCACAAACACGCAGCTCTTGAGGGATTTGACAGTTTGAAAATATAACTCGTCTGACATTGAAGGAAACTGTGTGAATCGTGCGCCATCTAGTGGCTAAATAAATAAAACGGCACGATTTTTCAATATAGGGACCACAGTTCTCCTGTTTTTACTATACAGCCTAAAGCTGTTTACAACAACGAATCCTTCTGTCACTCACAATCTGAGAATATTATTGGTACAATTTATATTCAAACCTTTTTAGAATTAAATATAAAAAGCAACAGGCATATACAGATTAAACATTGGATAAAAGAATACTATGATGTACTTTGATCAATTACGATACTGAAAAACAATCATTAAACTTTTGAGCACATTTAAGTATAGGTATTCACTGCACGCCGCTATGGATAGCTATGTATGTCAAATGCCAAAATGTAAACCTTTATGTTAGTGTAACAATGATAAACTGTCACTGGGACGGCACACTTTACAAGGTCCTTATATAATTCAGGTACAGATATGCATACATTTTGTATCAATATGCACTCTGCGGGTACAAATGTGTACTTTTGTACAATATCTTTTAAAAGTGTATATATTAAAATATATTCGGCCAATGTTTCTAAATTAAACAATACTATTACTACTATAGTTTTACATAGCCACTGTGATATTAAGCACAAAAAAGTCAATTGTAAAATAAAAACAATTACGATATAACACCACCAGGGGGCGATGTTATATAAATTATGTTTGTGGGAAGAAAACTCCTTTCTTCAAGACAAATGGTTATCAGGTTTAATAACACATGGTGGATTATTGTTAATTAGGCTAAAGTGTGGCAAAAAAAGATACGGAAGAAAGAAAGAAAGAGCAGGGTACTTTTAATTAGTTTTCTATATTTTCCTTGTTGTTACGCAACAGTGTGTGTTTCACATACCATGGGATTTTATTAAGTTTTGTCCTCTTTTTCTTAATGTGTGTGTATTTTGTATGTTTGTTCCCTATCACCTTTTGCTGATGCTCGGTATTTTATTTATTATTATAGCGCTGAAAATCCACGACACTACGAACATTTTGAGCATTGCGCGCTCCCGGCCGGTTTCCATCAGCTGTCCGTTTATTCATTTCTCTCTCTCTTTCTCCCGCCCCCACACGTGCACACCTCTGTGTTCTGATTGGACGAGCGGAAAGGCGATGAACTCATATTGGTTAAAAATAGCTGCACGCGCTGGGGCTAAAAATAGGCGCATATATAAACCTCGGCTCTTCAGTGAGCTTCGCCGCACTTACGCAGCAGCAGTAGCGGGTGAAGACCGAAGCGATCTCTGAGAGCTCGATAGACGGGGAGGGGAAAGAAAGGGCGGCGGCCGTTCACTCTCGGTCCCGCGTCACGGCGCAGTCTTTCACAAGAAAGACAGAAAAATGGCAAGGCGTTAAGCTTTTCAGCCAGCCGGGTCTGGGTGTAGCCCGCTTGGGGGTGGGGGCTGCATGACCGTTTCCTTCCTTCCTCAGCAAGTCATGTTTTCTGCTTCAGTCAAATAAAAGCAGCCTGTGTTTCATCCAGAATGAGTGCATTGCATAATATCCGAGAATTGAAGATGGTTGGAGGAAATTAATCATAAGCGAATCCCGAACCCTGTAGTTTGGAGTACCCACAGGCAAAGTTTTTTAAACTGTGGATTACCTCAGCAGAGTTTAGCTTTGAATCAATACATCATCTGTTATTTTAGTCTTAGGCACTGAGGACAAGTGGATAAGGTAACATAATGTTCACTAACTAAAAATATCACCTTGGACTCTTCAACTCTATTACTATTATTCTCCATTACTTTACCGTGTAGTAAACAATTACATTTATTCATTTTGGAGACGCTTTTAGGGGTGTTTTCCCAGACATTGATTAGCTTAAGACAGGACTAGGCCTTAATTTAGTTAGGAAATATAACTAGTTTTAACAAACATGCCTTATCAAAAACATTACTTGTGTGCATTATGAGGCAAAACTAAGGGCACTTATTTATTTTAGTCTAGGACTAGTCTAATCCCTGTCCGGGAAACCGCCCCTTAGTGACTTACAAGTTAAAGGACAAGTTCGGTATTTTACACTTAAAGCGCTGTTTTCAGATTTTTTATGATGAAATAGAACGGTTTTGAAAATTGGACATATGATGCTGGCGCGAGAATTTTCGGGTGTTTCTTGTATCACCTCCCACCTCTATAATGGCTATATAGGTGCACAGAAACAATCCATCCTAAAATGCATTAAACTTTCATTTACAAAGACGTGAAACTCATCGAGTGGTCGGGGGTGTTCACTGGTGTGCTCACACGGAAATCGCTGCAAAAGACGCATTCCAACAGGTTTTATCGTAGTTTTGTCCAACTCCATTGACTTGTATTAGATGTACTGTGAGGTACGTATTACTCCGCCGCCGGGAACTTTGTTTGTATTCTTGCAATTGGCAAACGTGGATTATCGCCACCAACTGGGCTGGAGTGTCTATTATTCAAGTCTCAGCGGAAGAATATACGGGTGTGAGGCGTTTGGAAAAATAGGTCCACAAGTTTACAACGAATGCTAAAACACCTGTAGGAAACCATCTTTTGCAGCAATTTTTGTGTGAGCATATCGGTGAACACCCCTTGACCACTCGGGGAGTTTCACGTCTTTGTAAACGAAAGTTTAATGCATTTTAGGAAGGATTGTTCCTGTTCACCTATACACCTATTGTAGAGGTGGGATGTGAAACAACAAACACCCAAAAATTCGCATATGTCGAAATTTCAGTTAAAACCGTTCTATTCAATAATAAACAATCTGGAAACAGGGCTTTAAGTGTAAAATACTGAACTTGTCCTTCAAATACTACTACTTTATTATTTTGAGGTAAGAAATAATTGACCGCAAGCCGTTGAATTTTTAGAAAATAATGCACACTCAAGTTATACCACGGGTGTGCATTATTTTCCAATAATTCAATTATTCTGCTTTTACCATGGTTACCACAGACATTGCTCTGGTCAGGTGTGCGATTATCATAAAAATAATGCCTACCCATAGAACATTTCCCAACCAATCACAATAAAGCATTCAACAGCCCCATGGCAAGTTATATTTTTATCCATTATCCATATCAAAACAAGCTTGGAAACTTGTCGTGGGATCATTTCTTAAGTACATTAGTCCTCAAGCACTTTTGCGGAGTCTACTTTACAAGTACATGCCTTGAAATCTAATGTTACCAGTTTACTTGTGTAAGCTAGTTGCAAGGTGAAATATGAAAAGGTACAACAACCACGCTAGTAAAATCACTTTTTATACCTATGCTGTGAATGGCATGCTAGCATGGTGCTCATTGTAGTGCACACATTTGAATAAAAAGTATTTCTTTACAATGCAGTTCTAAACATAGCCATATCATCCTTTACATCTATAACCAACACGTTTAAGATAATGCAAGAAGAACATGAGTTTATGTTGTGGTCAAAAAATGTCATCATTCTCTGCATCAGATAACCACACACAAACACAAAGAGTTGCTCTGTATAGAACATATTTTATTACACAAGTTAACCAAGTCTAGTTTACAAATACAACTTCCAGTCCTGATGGTGTGTACATATAAATACACACGTTCATATGTACAGTTATGTTTACATGTCAACCCCCCACCCCGTGCCCTTTTTTGCTTTAAAGCAACCCTTTTGCACTTTTGTTCTGAATTCCCAATCTTTTCCCAATCTAAAGAAAACCTTAAAATGATTTATACATACAGAAACAACAAGTCAGCCCTGTTTCATGTTGCAAAAAAAGCCCAGCATATGAGGGACGGGCTCAGATATTGATTGGCAGCTCACAGGATCACTCCTTTCCAATCAGCCGCAGGGTCATATGACAGCATTTGGCAGATGGGCAAGCTTGAAGGATACCACATATTCAGGTAAAGCATTAAAAAAGTCCCACGTCTCCATGTTTTTTTTAAATACTGATAAACATCTCTGTGGCTAAAAATATAAGAACAAAAGGAAAAACAGACAAGAACAAAGCTTTTTTCCTGGGATGTCTTTCCCGAAGCATTTGGCGAATGTGAGGGGGGATGTGTGACTGAGTAAACAGGAGTGCGCCCCTCACACACACTCTTTTGGAGGCCCAGTACATATAAAGTCCAATGCAGAGTCTTCACAGCAGAAGACATTTGTTGCTCTTTTTGCCTTTGCGTGCCTGGAGCGCCGCTCTAGTGGCCATTTCAAACACCTCCCGGACTCCATCGTGTGTTTTGGCTGAGCACTCCATGTAGCCAAATGCTCCGATCCGATTGGCCATGTCTCTCCCTTCTTCTGCCTTAACAGGCTCCTGTTTGACAATTAAAAAATGGAAAAATAAGTGGACCGGATAAGGACACTCCAGTGTTTATGTCTGTCATTGTATGCTGGATCGCAATCCAAATGCAGGGTAAGTGTATATAACAAAATAAGGGGAAGAAACAATGATCACTATTTATGCATGTGTGATACTATTAGAAAAAAAATAATATAAAATACCCATGTGAATATTTATACTACAATTTGAAATATTTATGTCTAAGCTAACGGTAAATCAGTAATCAAATATCATAGAAGCTAAAAACAAACACCTGTTAACCAATTATGTCAATGAATGAGTGTGAATCTATGCTAGCTTTGATTTCTTAATTTCTGAACATCACATTTATAGTGACTGTAATACACCGCTGTATACCTGCTTCATCTTCATCAGCTCCCTGCGTGTGTGTTCATCGTTCCGCAGGTCCTTTTTGTTGCCCACAAGTATGATGGGAACATTCGGGCAAAAGTGTTTAACCTCCGGTGTCCACTTCTCTGGAATATTCTCTGTACAAAGATTAGAGAACAAAGGTCAGAAAGTTTAAACACTGTCTTAAAAACCGATTAAAGAAAAAACGGAATGGTGTCAGGCAACTGGAAAAATGTCAAGAAAAATACTAAAGACAATAAAAAAATTCTTACCTAAACTGTCAGGACTGTCAATAGAGAAGCACATAAGGATTACGTCAGTGTCTGGGTACGAAAGTGGGCGGAGCCTATCATAGTCCTCCTGTCCTGCAGTATCCCACAGAGCAAGTTCCACCTATCACAAAAACACTGAGCTTAAATGCACATTCACAAAGACACAAACCCAAATTCTACCACAAGTCTTTAGGCTGGTTCCACTTCATGCGGCGCCGCAAGAAACGACAGCCGGATGCCGCCACAGCACCGCGAGAGCGAGACGAAACCAGACCTAGTACCGCGAGAACAAGTAGAGAAATCATACAAAGTCTAATTTTGTCTCGCTCTCGGGGCACCTTGGCGTCATCCGGCCGTCGGTTCTACCAAACCCCTTACTTTAAACCTGTGACCTGGAGGCAGGGGTATAAATACAGAAAGTGACATCAAAAGACATTATCAACTATCAATATAGGGTTTGGGGTTCAAATATGCAAATACTGTAGTCTAATACGGCTCAAACTTTAATACGACTTAATTTCCCAGTCCAGCCATCTTTATGCGTCAACTTAATTTTATTTTAAAAAAAATGATGCGATTTAAAAATATCCTTGATACATAATCACAAAAAGGCCTTGCTGAAAAAAGGAACGAAGACATTTCACCATGTATTGTTTGGTGGGCAGCTGTGTCCTTATATGTCTGAGTGCTTTACTGTGGTTTCCTTACCTGTTTGCTGTCAACCTCGATGTCTGCAACATAGTTCTCGAACACAGTGGGAACGTAGACTTCTGGAAACTGGTCTTTACTGAACACGATAAGCAAACAGGTTTTACCACAAGCTCCATCTCCTACAATCACCAGCTTCTTGCGAATTGCTGCCATTCCTACAAAGAAACACACAAATATACATGGTTAAACACTCCTATTCATCTCACTATCAGTGACCAGGTTAGTAACTCTGGTTACAACAGACGTAGATAAAACATCTTCCATTTTCAAATGTCATCTGATGCAAGTCATGACCTCTGCCATGAACAGTGAGTCGACTACAACTACAATCCAAGCAAGTGATTCCTATCTGGCAGTCCTCTACCATTACACCATCCTCTAAACACACACCCAGGCCCAGTACTCAAAGGCACCCACATTTTAGAGACTTCAGAGTCCTTAGTTGACTCATCACAACCAACAAGAGTGACATCCGGCAAACCTTTCTCAACATAATGCATCGCTTCTTTTTCAGCCATTTGAATTAAGGTAGATGTAGAAGTACCTGCAAACTGGGCCAGATGTCTTTTGAAGTGGAAATGGCTAAATAAAGCTGCCAGCTACAGACTGCACATTATTGATGAAGAGGCCCACGGCGATAAGGGCTATTTGGATGGACAGTGGATTAAACACTGACACACACACAACGCTACAAAAGTGAAGATCAAAGTCCAAGAAAGAAGAAAAGCCTCCTCAGCTATTGATTCAAATACCCCATTGAAACGAACATCTGTGGGACATTTATTGCCACAACTGCAACACATTTTAACTTTAATTTAAAACGATATGGGTGTGATGCTTGTGCACGCTTCTGGAGGAAATGAAGATGATTTTGATGTTTCTCAGAACCTTTGCAAACCAACTCAATCCGATGTATGTCTAACCACATTGCAGCACTACTGGGTTATCTGCAGCCCTATGACTTTTAGTGTAATATATGAAGGGGTTGCAAAAATCACTCTATTGGTCTTAAAGGCATAAACAATAGCACATCTCCAGTTACTGTATTCTGCATGGTAGTGTTAAGGTTAGTAATGTACTTCAAGTGATACACATTAGTCACCCAGTTGCCTGAATGTTTTATAAAATTACTTGTATTCAATAGAATAGCTTGTATTTAAAAAACAGTCAACTCTAATGTTGATTGAGACTCGTGGGAAAATGTCATGCATGTAAAGTGTTGGAATTCTGTCTGACCACCCTATACTTTAGTGCCACGTTAAAAACTGTTCATAGCCAACATGTAGGCTATATATTACGTATAGAGGAAGCAAATCGCTTTAATACACCCGAATAATCACTCTAGATTACACAATATGAACACAAAACCGAACTGAACTAAAGCACTTCATGTAAAACAACTCGAATCAAGAGATTTAGGTCTTAAAAAAATAAAACACGCTTAGATTACCAACACCAAAAAATTACAACATAAAATTGTCAATTGTACAGATCATTTCATGTTATAAGACATGGACGTTAAAGAATAATTAAGACATACACAATTCAGATTATTTAATCACCATTTGCATTACTCACTGTTTACACATCTTAAATATGTTGATATAAAACTATAAATTATATTACACCAGCGTCACGTGGAAATATTACGACAGATTACAGTAAATAAATCATTAATCCCACAGTTTGAATCTGAGATTATGCGCGTGTCTGGGTCGAGCTTTAGCTTTCCGCTTCAAATCAACACAAAGACAAATCGCTTCTGTCACATATACGACTACCGGCAAAACCGATTAAATTCAACATTAAACACTTTCGCGTAAACTTTGTTGCTTTCTCCAAACATTTATATGTTTCTTCCATGTCTGAACGCCCGGGTAAACGTTTAAAAAATCTGTAGGCAGAGGTTGAGGAGCAGCTCCCGGCCGGCGGTTGCTTGCGGAAGCGGAGAATGGTCAATCGGTGAGCTCTTCACTACACCGCCATAACAAAAAGTAGTTTAAAAACAACCACTTCTCGATAAATTCGCTTCATAAAGTTTATGGTAGATCTCTAAACACGGTTACGTATAAATAAAGTAGACTTACTTTGTGTTTGGGTGGCTAGCCGTTGTTTTTTGTTTTCCAACGGAGCTCCGTCGCCTCTTCTGTCCGATACAATAAACCGTTGTCGGGTGCGCGCGGCGCGCGGGCATTCAGTAGGGGGAAGGGACGGCGGGAACGAGCTTGAGCCACGCCTGCGCGATCACGTTGAACAGAGTTTCTTTGGCGGCGGATGAATGAATCATTATGAGACAGACAAGGCAGTTTGTGTATAAAACATATACAAATATATAATGTGTGCTAGTCATGGAGTAAAAGTGCCCCAGTTATGCAAAGAAAAGTTCACAGCACTAAGTTAAACCATTTTGAGGGAGGAAATTGTGAGAGTCTAAACTTATTCTGTGTAATTAGCACCAAACATTATGTTTTGAATTTTTGTTTAAGGGAATAAATCACACACAAACATGAAAGGAACATGAAAGGAAGTTGCTACTACTTGGATTTTTTGGATGTGCCAGTTCATGTGGACCACAATAATGTTGCGTGTTTGTTGCGCCATCTATTGGCAATAGGGTCACATTACACTTCCATCCACATAGGCATGAACAAAACAACGTGAACACCAAATAATTAATAGGTGGATACATTTTTTAATATCAACTTGCTCTGGCACAACGTTTTTTGGCATGCAACCCAGAAAAAAAGTTATCCTGCACAAAAACTAAAGATGCATCAAAGCCAATGTTTTTACCTATCTTTGGCATGCCCAAGACTGTGAAAAAGGTTTTAAAAAATTCTGTCCACAATTACTTTTTACATTGAAAATCTGTCAATTTGTGTGTTTTTCCCCAAATCAGTGACATCACTTATGAACTTGGCAATTTAATAATTTAATATTTTTTTAAGAAGTCCACGAATAAGGGAAAAATATATATATATATTATAAAATCACATGTTCCACAATTACCGGCACCCCTAACAATTTCTATGAAAAATAATTTTAAAAAGTTTTAAATATATTTTTCTGTAGTTGCCATAGTTAGTCAGGGTATCTAGGAAGTTTTAATTAGTAATTCATGACTTCCTGTTTCCCTGGAGTATAAATATGACGTGACAAAGAGGTCTAATTTTCTTACCCATTTGTCATCATGGCAAAGACAATAGAACACACCATTCAAGTAAGGCAGATGTGTGTCAACCTTCATAAGTCAGGCAATATCTACAAGAAAATAGCCACTCACCTTAACTTGCCCGTATTTACAGTCAGAGGAATCATTAAGAACAGTGACAAACAAGGCTGGAAGAGGTCCCATGTTTATCTTGTCACAACGCACAGTGAGGAGTATGGTTAGAGAAGTAAAAAAAATTCCTAAGCTAACTGTCACAGAATTGCATCAAAGAGTGGCATCTTGGGGTTACAAAGTCTCCATAACAATTATCAGAACCTCTATACATGCCAACAAGCTGTTTGGGAGGCATGCAAGGAAAAAGCCTTTTCTCACAAACGTAAACATCTGGAGTTTGCTAAGCGGTACTGGAACTTCAACTGGGATCATGTGCTTTGGTCAGATGAGACTAAGATTGAGCTTTTTGGCAACAAACACTCTAACTGGGTCTGGCGTAAAACAAAAGATGAGTATGCCGAAAAGCACCCCATGCCCACCGTGAAGTATGGTGGAGGATCTGTGATGCTGTTTCTCTTCCAAAGGCCCACAGAACCTTGTTAGGGTGCATGGCATTATGAATGCTTTGAACTACCAGGACATTTTAAATAAAAACCAGAGGGCCTCTGCCAGAAAGCTGAAGATGGGTCGTCATTGGGGCTTTCAGCAGGATAATGATCCAAAATATGTGGCAAAATCTACACAAAAATGGTTCAGCAGTCACAAACTCAAGGTCCTCCCATGGCCATCTCAGTCCCCAGACCTCAACCCAATCGAAAACCTGTGGGGCGAGCTAAAGAAGAGAGGACCCAGGAGACTGGATGATCTAGAAAGATTATGAAAATAAGAATGGTCAAAGGTCACTCTCTCTTTGTTCTCCATTCTTGTTAATTTTTTTAGGTGGAGATTATGTGGTGTGGTGTTGGAAAATGGGAGTTGTAAAAAGTATTAATATCTGGGGTGCCAATAATTGTGGAACGCATGATTTCAAGGTTTTTTTTCTAAATGTTAAAATTCTTTACCACCAAAGTAATGTACTTAAATCAAAGGTTGAATTTTTTGCTTTTTTTGCATTTGGGTTTTATGTTGTTTAAATAAAAAGGAGAATTTTTAGAAGTCCACGACCACATATTAAACGGGTGCAAATAATTGTGGAGGGCACTGTAAATCCTTCTGTTAGGTAATACACAATATTTAAATGAAGCCCTATAAACGTTATGTGCCCTGACATTTGTTGTTAGTTTACTTTTAAGACTTTGTGATTTACACCTTCAAATTAATATAACTCTGGCATTTTTTTGGTCTAGAATCCTTATTTTGGTCTTGTTTAAAAGAAGAAATTAATGTTTTTTATGGAAGTGTCTAGAGGTGAAATTATATTTTTACAGCAGTTTACATTTATTTGTAATAAATAAAAAATGTAATATAATATTATTTTTAATACATAAAATTATCAAAAAACTGATGTTTGTGTTGGTTTGCTGCATACTGTCACAAATTAATAAATTACAGTTACTGCTTTATTATTACTGCTTAAAGGTTTTGAAATATGAAAACTACATTCTTATACCTTTCCAACAATATATAGTTTGTCGTGATTGATTAACATTTACATAAAAAATATTGAAGTAAACTTAGGTGTCCCGCTCATGGGACAGCACCAGTTAATGGGTTAAAAATATAAAATACATTTTAAAATACTATTTTAACAAGATCCTACTCTTACTGCACAAACCAACAAAACTATTTGCAATTATGCATGCATCATACATGTATTGCTTACCAGAGAAAGTGAGTACCTAATAATTTGCTACAAAATGTATATCCCTTGTGGTCACCTCCTTTAAAAAAAAAACGTTAATTAAAAATATAAACATGAAAAAAAAAAACAATAATTTGCTTAGTATCAATAAGGCCCTCAGGGACAGGTGTGCTCTTCATTCAGTTTTTATTACAGATGAAAAGACATCAGAAAGTTAGGCTGGAACCTGAATCAGAAAATCAGAGGGAGAGAGAAACATCAAGGCCGACACCTACAGTAGGAACCATAGGAAAACAGATAAACGATTGCTAAAAACCCCAACGAATAAAAAGTATTAGTGAAAACTCCAGTAACCCTACTCAAAAACCAAATCAAATCTGTCCAAAAGAAAAGCCGATATCAGTATCTGCATTCAATGAAACTCAAAGCCACACAAAGAAGACAATACGTGTTTTATAAAAACAGGTCCATTATGCAAGCTCATAATTTAGAGTGCAATACTCGTATTAAAGCCAACACTTACAGACAAGTCATTAAAGTACAGCCGAGGAAAAGAACAGGAAACAGAATCACATTCTGTATTGCTATTTTCAACTATTCTGAAAAAAAATATCTATGACATAAAATAACTGTATTCGACTCTCTCCTCTCTATGACCCCACATATAAATTCATCTTTTACTAAAAACAGGAATCACTGGGCTATATTCTGATCGATTACAAGACAACCTTTGATTGAGTGTTCTTAAAAGGTCCCAAATTTGCATAAACATTCTTCACCTTTGGCAATCCAACCCTTGATTTTCCAGATGATCTTATAAAGCCATTAAATCAGCAATTAGCAAAAAAGGGTGCCGTTTATTGCACCTTCAACATCCTGATGCAAGGCAAAAAATACCAATCAAGGAGGCAACAGTGTAGCCACAAATATTTTGTAGATTTTTAATCCCATCAACCACTTATTCGGAAAAGACACATCCCAGAACCCTTACACAAGAGGTCATAGGGAAAGATGTTGTTTTACAAAGCAATTGTACTGGAGTTCTGCAGATGCTATTTATCAGCTGTAAGACTGTGGAGTGAAGGTCTCTGTAAAATGTATTTAAGTTTATACTGTGTTCTCTTAGTGGCTACTCCTCTTGTTTGTGTATGCAATACAACAACGGGACAATGTGCATCTCCAGTACCATTTGTGATTGTAAATTTAACTCTGCAGGACAAAGGTGCATCGTGTGTACGTGTTAGGAATGGGTCGGAGCATCTTCAAAACTTATAATGCTGGATTCCTGCTGTCCCGTTGGATTTTGAGTGGTGTTGGGTGCTGGTGGCAAAGTCTCGCGGCTTGAAAGGAGAGGGAAGGTGTCTGTCCGCACTTCCTCGTCTTCGTCATCCTCTTCGTCCTCCATGCTTGGCCAAGCCGACTGGTCGTCCACCCGCTTCAGACGCTCATTAAGCGCTTTCAATGCCAACTGCCTGTGGGAAAAAAAAAAAAGAGTAAATTTGTTGAAATTACCTACTTTAAATGAATTAATAATAATAATTATTAACTTCATCTTTACACTTACCTTCTCCTTTCTGCGTCTTGTGGGTCTGTACCAGGCAGGCTGATGGTAATAGAGGATGGAGCCCCAACATCGTAGCGCTTCACCATCTTGCGACAAATTTTTATCTTCACCAAAGCGGCATGGACAAGCCCAGCTATAAATCCTACAGCTGGTTGTAGAGCCTCGGGGAAGAAGGAAGCAAAGGCAAAGTGGTCTGACATGTCCCCGCGCCCCCTTGAATGCCTCTGGTAGAAGCGCAGGTAAACCCACCCAGACAGTGCGCCGTACCCACACGCTGCTAGGGGTGCCGTAGTGTCCAGCAGACCTGCCAGCCGCAGGACGGCTATTGCCAGCAGAGCTAGCGCTGGTGCAGCTTTTAAGCGTATTTGTGGCACTCTGAGCACTGTGGTATCACCTGCAGTCTGCTTCAGTGCTACAAGAACACCTCCGAGAAACGAAGATGCACCGTGCACCCGCACGGCAAACAGGAAGTCCAGGTTAAAAGTTGCAGCATAAGTGAAAAGGTAAGAGAGTCCAGAAAGGAGACCAGCTGCTATGTTTACTACAGCGAAGAAGATAAGCAGCTCCAGGGCTCCCCACAGCGGCTCCAACAGACGTCCGGCGACCATCACAGTAGCGATGTTCACGGCCATGCCAAAAATGTTCTGCTCCACCACCGCATGGGTCAGAAGTGTCCAAATCCAGAAATTTGGTGGGAAAAGGTAGCCAGGTGTGATGCCAAGAACATAAGAGGTGTCAACAGCCCAGGACAGTAGGTATAGGAGAATCACTGTGGCACAGATGGACTTCACCACTACGCTTGTGCTGGCGAGTGCACTCAGGAAGTGCTGCCGTGCCACGGGCAGGTACCGGTTCATTGTGATGGATTTGGGATCTCCTCTGTTGTGAATGCTTTGGAAGTGGCGAGCCTAAGAAACCGTCAGGTCCACGACCATGGGATAAAATCCTGACATGAATGAGCAACAGTTGAATGAATTCTTCAATGCAGTCTGTATAACATGATGATGAGCAAACTCAGCAAAATGGTATGGTATCTTTGATCAAGATTGTGAATTACACAACGTTACCTCAAGGCGATTTCAACACTTGTGAGATAACTAGACTTGTTTCAAAAAGCAATGAATATAAAGATTTTTTTTATAGTAAACTGATACCCCAGATGTATCAAATACATACAATTAGATCTTACATAGTCAATACTTTTAAATTATTTTACTAACGATTTTAATAAAGTTAACAGGTTGTTTAACAAGTAGTTGTCTTTCTAACGTTACTGAACGTTATTATGCTGAACTGCCTGGTCAAGTTGTCCTGTGTTGTTTAGTTTTAAAGATACAAATCATACGTGTTACTTTAAACTTGAAATGCTCTATTAACTGTTACCTGCTTATCAGCACCTACTACCGACTGCTAATACTCCATAAACCTCATCCGCTCGATCTCTTTAAACACATTTTTCCATGTTAGTTTGGCAGTCCCATATTTTATAAAAGTCTTTTGATTGTAGTTCAGGCACTTGTGGGTTGTTTGACGGGTAAAACAAGCGAAGAAAAAAGAAACACAAGCAGCTTTCTCTCCCGTGGCATGTCCCCTCACACCGGCCTTGAGTCACAGTTCAGTCCGGGGATTTCCTCTCAAAACAGGCCTTTAGAAAGCATGTTTGAAGCCAGTCAGCGTAAATCCAAAACACAACTCCCTGCTCGTTCTTTTAATATCCTTACATCGACAATTCATCGGAATTGGCTTTATATTTTGTTGTTTGAGAGAATGACGCCCCCACCTAATAGCCACAAAGCACAAACATAAGATTTGCAAACGTCACCGTCCAGCGCTACGACTGGGCGTGTCGTTTACGACAGCGCGGCGCTAAGAATGACGGGAAATGTAGTCCTAGGCAGACGGACTTCCTTTTCCAATGAATCTCGTTAAATGCGTTGTGTAATCAAATCCACTAGATGGCGTATCAATTTTATGTCATTCTGCAAAAGTGTGCCGTCTTCTCCTCTCTGTCTAATTGAGATCAACTGATTACAACTATTGTATTATTTCAAAATATTAGTGATGGTTATATAACAGGTTATCCAGCCACTATGTATGAACGGAAACATGTTGACGCTTTTAAACAAATAAATACATCAAATTTATTATTGACCTGCATGAGTTTCTATGCATAAATTCTATATTGATCGTTAACTATTAATTTGGTTGAGAAAAATAAACAATATTGTGCCTTCAATTGAGAACAAAATGCAACCCCTCTGTTATCTTGTGTGCATTTATTGGGAAGTCTTGCTTGGTCTATAAGTTTATATCTATATTGCGGTTTCACTTTCGGCAAACTTTTCTGTGTTGAACTGTGTTCAACTTCTTGCATACTCCCTGTCATTATTTGTTTTTACCAGCAGCCAGAGCAAACAGTGATGTTTACTCCAGTGGCACCAATTAATACATAGGATAGTAAACATGATTGTTTAAATAAAATAGATATTCCTGTTTCAAACTTTTTTTTTACTTTTCTGGATACTTCAGTAGTTTAAAGAGCACCTATTTCATTGCTTAAAGGACAAGTTCGGTATTTTACACTTAAAGCCCTGTTTTCAGCACTGTTTTGACTGAAATTTGGGCATTTGCTGCTGGCCCGAGAATTTTCGGTTTCCCCCCACCCTCACAATGGCTGCATAGGTGCACTGGAACAATCCTTCGTAAAATGCATTAAACTTTTGTTTACAAAGACGTGAAACTCACCGAGTGTTCAGGGGTGTTTTACTGATATGCTCACACAAAAATCGCTGCAAAAGATGCTTTTCAACAGGTGTTTTACCATGTGGACCTATTTTTCCAAACGCCTCACACCCGAACATTCTTCCGTTGAGAGCTTGAATAATAGACACTCCAGCCCAGTTGGTGGCCGCCTTTGCCAATTGCAGGATTAAAACAACGTTCCTGGTGCGGAGTAATACCGTACCTCACAGCACATCTAATACAAGTCAATGGAGTTGGACAAAAACTACGATAAAACCTGTTGAAATGCGTCTTTTGCAGCGATTTTTGTGTGAGCATATCAGTGAACACCCCTGACCACTCGGTAAGCTTCACGTCTTTGTAAACGAAAGTTTAATGCATTTGAGGAAGGATTGTTCCTGTGCACCTATACAGCCATTGTATACAACAAACACCCCAAAACTCTCGGGCCAGCACCATATGTCCAAACCCCAGTCAAAACCGTTCTATTTCAACTAGAAAACTATCTGAAAACAGGGCTTTAAGTGTAAAATACCAAACTTTTCTTTTAAAGAGCACCTATTTCATTGCTAAAAAACAAAGTTATTTTGTGTATTTGGTATAATGCAATGTGTTCGTGTGGTTTAAAAAACACATTATTTTCCACATACCATACATTTGTGTAACTCCAGATTTCACTTTCTTTCTGATACACACGGATTTGAAAAGCTCCCTTGATTGACCTGAAAACCTCTGACGGACCCAAACAGACCACAGGACAAGAAGCCCTTGCTGACTTAACTAACACCTCCTCCACACCAGCTTCTTTATTTTCTGCAGGAGGTTGTCCATAGGAACTGACCCACTCTCACCCATGATTAAAGTCATAACCAGTGCACCCTGCAGTTCTCAATCAGGAATCCAATTGAGAACTGCAGGGTGCACTGGTTAAAGGATGCAAATATCTGTGGTGAATTTCATTTCTCAAGAACAAGAGCAAGGTAATGGACACAGAGAGAAAGAATGGAGGGCAGTAAGATCAATGTCACTGTAAATTGTTTTCTGAATTTACACATGCATGCACACTCAAGCACATATTAACATACAATATATATTATTTTTGTTCCAATTCTCTCACTTTATCATTCTGCTTCCCACTGAATTTTTTTATCTTTCATGCTGTGTTCATCACATTACTCATCTGTTCTCTTGTTATCATTCTTGCTGTCAGTCTGGTGCTCTTTGCTTCTTCCTCCCACATTTTATACAAAAATCACTGATGCATTTATTGTTTTTTTTAGTTTGTAATTAAATCAGTGTCACTAACCAGTTTTAATTTAGGCAAATTTTATTGCATAAACATTCTAGATGGAAATACAAAATTCAAGTAAAGCAGTCTAAGGGCACACTCATATATACCTAACCCAAACGAACCGTGCTTGAGCATGACTGTCCCCCATCTCTACTCCCACAGAAGCACACACTCACACTGTACTTTAAGCAATCTGAGCCTGGGCATGCTTTTATCATTAGGATGCGATTGTTTTCAAAGAAAACAGGAAGCGCTCTCTGGAGCCATTCGTAATGTTAAGTATGTGTTTTTTATTATGAGTGGTTTTGGGTACGATGACACACAGCCCTCTTCCATGCCATCATATTGCTTAGTCGATCTGTTGCTTGTGCAGCTTAGACATTCACATAACCCTACTGCGCACATCAGAAGGTTTATACGAAGGCAGATTAAGGTGAGTGATCACGCAATTGACCTCTCTCCTCACACGGCACATTCCGCAACTGAGCCTAAGAGAACTGCAGCCGACCCCACCTCTGCAAGCAGGCCAGGGCGCCATTAACCAAACCACACCCAGGCACGGTACACAGCGATCACACTAGTCAAATAAACCAGGCTTTGGAGGTCAAACATGCTCAGCCGCAGTTTGGTTGGAATAATGTGAGGGTGGCCTAAGTTTATGTTTAAATTGACAGTCATATAGTAATAATAGAAAAGCTTTTAAAAAAAATGCAGGTACACATGACAAAATTATCCGCGTTTACAGGGATCTGCAAAAATGACTAAAAATGGTGTATAATGTGTGCCAGGCCAGTAGATGGTGATCTTACGTTTTGAATAAACACTACACACCTGTGTACGCAAGCAAACAGAGCAATTAATACAAACAATCAAGACGGCAAAAGCATAGAGTAACTTTATATAGATGGCAGATAAGGTAGGTTTATTACCACAGGCGGCCATGGACTATAAAGTGGGGGGCACGATTTTGGAATCTTTATGTCTGGTCCCTGGACGGGACATGGAAGACTTAGCCGGCCTAGCGTCGGCTGTGGTGAATACCATCACCCAGGCTAGAGGCCCCTCTACTCGGCGGATCTATGATCTGAAATGCCATTTTTTCGTGACCCTGGTGTTCCTCCCGTGCTGAGGACCCACAGAGATGTCCAGTGTCTTCTGTGCTCACTATTCTCCAAGAAATGATGGACAGTTATTTGTCTCTCTCTACCCTGAAGGTGTACGTGGCTGCTATTTCGGCTAACCATGACTTACTAGATGGTTGCCAGATTCCTCAGAAGAGCTAGGAGACATAACCCACCTAGGTCTAGCTTCGTCCCCTCTTGGGATCTCTCTGTCGTCCTTTCTGGACTCCAGGAACCCACTTTGGAGCCTCTAGAATCAGTCAAGCCCAGTGCCCTCTCTCAGAAGACGGCCCTTCTGATCGCACTCACCTCTATTAAGAGGGTCGGGGATCTGGGTGCAAACATATTTCCGGGTGGTGTCTGTTCCGAACACCTAACCCGGTCAATGTCTGTGGACCTGGATTGTGCTCTTGTTCAGTTGTACAAAGCTCATCCCCATGAATTCCCCCTTTAGAAGTTATTCCCCATTTGGTGTTCTCTTGTAAACCTTTGGTCCTCCCTGGGCGGGGTCTACTCCCAAAGCCATGGTAGCTACATTGTGTGTAGCTCCGGCCTCGAGTCAAGTTTCCATTCTTTGGAAAAATGTTACACTTGTATCTCCCTGTGGTAGCTTGTGTTCTCTGCATGTCTCTCAGAGACTTCCCAGTGTCAGGCTGGCGCCTTATGCCATGCTTCTGTGGAAGCCTTTTATCCATCCCTTTGGTATGGCTCACTTCCCCTGTGCACTGGATGGTTATGAAGCTATGCAAAGTTCCTTGACATGCATTGCTTGCTAGCTTTTCTTTGTCATCATAGGTGATAACTTGCTTTTTTTATTGGGACCCATTGTGTCAATTCATTGACACAACGTCAAGTGAGTGACAGAAGGGTAACGTCTTGGTTACGTCTGTAACCTCCGTTCCCTGATGGAGGGAACAAAATGTTGCCACAACACTGACCTCCCGCTGATCGGCTAATCTTAGATCCGCTCCTCAGCACTAAATCTGAATGAAATCGCTTACCGGTCTCTGGTTTATTCCCAGATTCTCAGGTGGAGTCCTGGTATGCAAATTCCATTCGTATTCTATTTGCCAATTCTCATTGGCCCTTTTCAGAGAAAATCAGGCGTAACCAAGACGTTTTCTTATAGAATGCTTTGGAAAGAACACAAGTTTCATCAGTTACAGAATTCATTAGCAGTATTTTCAACTATGTTTGTAGTATTATTTGTATTATTTAGATGATTTACAAATTGTATGAGTCATCTGTCCTCTAAACAGATGCTAAATAAACACATTAACCTGTTTTGTAGCCTGTGGACACATGTTCTTGTTTATTCTATAAGGTAGTTTAATATGACCTTTTCAATTTTAAATACTCATACTAATATTAACTAAGTATGTTAATATCATGACATAGTTATTGAAGCTTATCAAACATGATGGAGATCATCTTTAAGTGTTCTATAAAACTTAAAAAAAAACCTTACACAACAAACGCATCATCACACAAAACCCATTGATCCAGACCACCGTCAGCTTGTTTGTTATTTTGGGACAGTGCTGGTGAAAACAGCAGGCAATCAAAGCCAGAAGATTGTTAAAAACAACTTTTCATTTAAACAACCTACAGCACTCCTTCCATTCAACAGAGAAAGTATTGTCAATAAAAAATCCTCTTTACACCTTTAGAACAAATATTAGGCCAGAGGCATAAAAATATTTTAAAACTGAAAACAAATCAGAATATTTGGTCAAAAGATTATTCGATATTTTAGCTGTAAGAACATTGCACATAAAAAAAATAAGTATTAGAGTGATCTTTAAAACTGGTTTATTTTGATTTTGGTATAAATCAAGTTATAAAACATTTTTATTCGCTGCTTCTAAGCCTAATCGCAAACGTTTTATTCATCTGTGTGCACGTTTATAAACAATGATGTACATTATGCACCATTTCCCTCGACATGATCTTCTCATCTAAAGTAGTTTATCATAGGTGACTGTTTTATGCTGTAATCCCTCTTCGAATTTTATCATTCTATCAAAGACTCATGCGATACATGAATTGCTTTGAAGCATGTCTTGGATGTTAGATCAAAAGAATTCCAGAACACTTTTCAGATTGTCTTGTCTTGATGAACAATGATTTTTCAGGAAGCTAAACGCATCATGTAAGACCTCTGCTTAGTGATTTAAATGCTGTGTTAAATAGCCTACAATATTCAAATACATACTGAGAAAGCAGTTAAAATGGTTTACTCAGCAGGTTTTATTAAATTCGAATATCCTGATTCAAAAACCTGACAAGAAAAGTAAAAAAAAACTATTTCTGTCTGTTTGCTTTTTAGTTTTGTGTCAAATTAATATGGCATTATCATACACAAATGCTTGGTTGTTTAAACCTGTTGCTGTGTAAAATATGTCCTTGCCCCCCTCCCAGAATGTTTTAGATGTCTCCTTATATAAAACACCAGATTCCACTCATCAGCTTGTTAGTTTGTTAATAGAGAGAGATTTCAACATTTGGGCATTCTCTAAATGGAAGTGAGCATCCCTATGCCCAACTCCCTTTGAATGCAGAGCCCTTGAAGTGAGCTCTTTGAAGAGTGTAGGAGATTTATGGTCTCATGTATGCATTTGGATCTCCACTGGCAAAGTGATTGACAGACAAATGTTACCTTGACAACAATGTAAGTGTGCATGGAATCCAGGATTCAGTTGTTGCATAAATATTATTTCATACTCATTTGTTTCGCTCTGCTTGGTGTTAGAGTAGATATAGCATGGTAATAAACACAGTAGTAAATGTTACTATGAAACATTTTCCTAAATGTGGGCTGCTTAGGCAAAAAGCTAGGCAGCTTGACTTGTGGCCTCGCTGCCTCATGAGGCAATCACTTCGGAGGCATAAGGCAGCTCCGAGAAACACATTCAGAAAGCCTTCATAGGCAGCGTAATGGAATTCTGTTAAAGTCTAAACAAAGAGAGCTTTTGTGATAACTAATCCGATATTTGAAAACTAAAATATAATTTCTCGCTAGAAATGCACCCTAAAGGTGTAAAAGGTGAAAATATAACTTTTTTACACTAAATTTGTGTCCAGCCGCTTTCTTGGCTGCCATTTTATTTTTTCGACCAGTGTGAGACTACAGAGCCCCTAAGGTGACATTGGAGGAAAAAGATCAAAAGTTTAGTTTCATGTGCTCACGTGAAACTTTTTATGTGCTCACGCGAAACCTTCATGTGCAGATTTTTTGTAACTTTAGTTTCGCGTGCTTGCGTGCACATGAAAGCAAAGGTTTACGTGCGCACGCGATGGTTTCACGTGCGGACGCGAAAGTTTCACGTAAGCATGCAATAGTTACAAGTGAGCATGCGATAGTTTCAAGTAAGCACGCGATAGTTTCAAGTGAGCACGCGATAGTTTCAAGTAAGCACGCGATAGTTTCAAGTGAGCACGCGATAGTTTCACGTGCACACGTGAAACCAGGGGCGGAGTGGGACCAAAAAATCTACCGGGAAATTTCGTATACCACCGGCCCTCCGTGGTAAAAAAAGGTCTTGTATTTGTAGTAAAACTACGGTAATACAAATCGTAATCAATCTGCAAAAAAAAACATTTTCATAATAATAATAAAATCATCAAATCATGGATAATTTTCCTAAATGAGTAACTATACAAAATGATACCTTTGAAAGACGGAGATGCGCACCTGTCAATCAGCTATTACATAACAGAGCGAGACCAGAGATGAACGTGCTCATAAATGGGAGTAATATGGAATACTTTCTTTACATCTTTGAAAAACTGTAAGAATTTTCCCTTTAAATATCATTTTTGTCATATAAAGTTTTGAGAGATAATAATGTTTTTTTCCACTGCTTTGCTCATTTATTTTAACTTGTTTGGCGCATTTACCTCAGAGTTTATTTCAGTAATTTGGCTGTTTTTCCGGTAATAATAATACAATTTACATGCCAATCCTACTTCCTTGTCTTTTTATTCATTTCATTATGCTGTTATATTAAGTTATGTGGATATTTATTGCCATATAAGACGTTCATTGCCGTTACTCTCGACTAATATTCAAATCATATGCGAATAATGTGTGTATCTTTGAAAGAATACAGTTAATCCTTAAAAATAATTTTTGTCAAAGTTTTGAGAAATAATAATGTTGTGAGGATATATATTGCCATATTGCAGTTGAATACTCTCGTTTATAATATGAAAATCACATAGTAGGAAATATATAATGTGATACTGCAAAGTTACCCTTCTTATTTTTATTTATTATATAGCCATATGGTGACAAACATTTGCAAATGTGCTGATTTGATCCATTCATGTACTGACCACCAAGCTAGAGATTTTAAACATCCTTAATCCACACTTACTATCAAATAGTCTATCTGCTTGATGGATTAATCCGACCGCATATGTACTCCAATAAACAGGCATTCGGCGGCGCGGCTTTTTACATCAAAGGCCGACAGGCTATGCCATTTGGGGAGCGCCGTTCAATGATCCCCTATATTTTTAAAAATCCTTAACATGGTTGGACCTGTTGAACAGGTTGAGCACTTTTATGTTGAGCAAAGAGACTGCACAGTTTGACCAGCGGGAAGCGGCCGCACATCAAGCCGCCAGACGGGGTTGCTATAACAAATTGATAACTGAAATTAAAAAACACTGGTTTAAATTAACATAGAAAATGTCCATATTTGACTAAACCATGGGTTGAAACAACTTAGTATTTTTAGCGTCTACAATACAATTTTATGTGGTAACTCATTTTTGAGTGTTGTTGCATTTTACAGTTCAAAAAAGCATTCCAGTACAGAACATCTGAAACTGAATGTTTTTAAAGGTGGCTAAGACTTAAGAAAACTTAGGCAAAAGTCTGCATGTGTAAGAAAAATGAGTTTGTGTCAGTAACACGAAAAACAGAGACAGAAAGAGTGGAGTGGAAAGGAGAGGGGACAAAGACAAGTGAACAGGGACAGAAGAAATAGAGAGAATCAGAATAGACAGTATAACTGACTCTGATTATGTAACTTCTTCACGTACAGGATCAAGTCTGATGCTGCATCTGTGTGCATTTTAGTGTGTGTTAATTCTCATTCCCTGAGCTATTTACTCTTAAAGTGGTCTGACAGCCACTCATTTCTCTATGCTGATGTGTGGGTGAGAGAGTGAGAGAGAGAGAGAGAGAGAGAGAGAGAGAGAGAGAGAGAGAGAGAGAGAGAGAGAGAGAGAGAGAGAGAAAGAGAGAGCACAGCAGTCGGGAAAGAAGTCTGCAGATTTTGTAGCAGAGAGCACTAAAGCTCAAACTCTCTCAATTTGAAGACACACCTCTTTCATGTATTTTATTCTCTCTATTATGGTCTTTCTCCTTTTAATGTGTATATTTTGCTGTTTTTGGGATTATACTGGGGCTTCATGAAGGTAGTGGAGCACACTCTCCCATGGAAGGTAAGTCATATCTGGGGTGTGTTGTGACGATAAACAGGGGGATGTAGACCACTAAAACCAGACATTACTGATCCTCAATATCTTTTACTTTGTGCAATGATCAAGGACTGATGTGGTATTGTAATGTCATCCTGGAACAACACTGTGAACTTTTTTAATGTTCCTTAAATAATATAATAACTACTTTCATAGGAAATCTTTGATCTTTCCTGATAAATGTGTTGATGGATGTGAATAACTTTGTTTATGTAGTTGGTTAATGATGGTTATGCCGTTTTGTTGAGTTATTCTGATTTGATGGCAGATAAATCAATGACACACATGCATGCACGCCTACAAATACTTGCCATTTAAACATCTACCGTATACACCTGACAAATGATCAAATATTTTGTATTATTGTGATTCTTTTACTGCAGAAATGGGCAACCATTAAGTGCTTACAAAAATATGTTTTAACTCGGAGCATTATGTGCATGTCATGTGCTTATAACCATAAAATAATTAAGTCTATATGTTTAGTTATGTTATCCTTATCCAAGACAAATACTGTTAAAATTGGTATCACTTTACAATAAGGTTGTATTAGTAAATATTAGTAAATGCATTAACTAACACAAACAAACTATGAACAATATTGATTTTCAGCATTTATTAATTCTTGTTCATTTAAGTTAATGTCAATACAGTTATTCATGTTAGTGCATTAACATGATGCTAATGGTACATTTCCTAATGTATTGCTTGATTTATAAATGTATTAGTAAATGCTGAAATTAAATGAATTAAGATAAATAATCAATGCTATAGAAGTATTGTTCATTGATTCATGTTCATGAGTTCATGTTAGCTAATGCATTAACAAATACAACCTTATTGTAAAGTGTTACCAAAAAATTCAAGTGATTCAAATACATCTGACTTTAATTAACCTGAGTGGTTTCTAGTACACTTTACAAATGCAAAAGAGGACTCCAGCTTAAGAGCAATGCTCAAGGGCAGAAAGGATATTGTTATGTTTTTGGCACATAAGTAAATTATACAATTTATACACATTCATTTGTTTTATAGTCTGAGATGATACAGCACTGTTCAGCAGAATATTACAATTGAGCCCTTTCACACAGAAATTCCGGAAAATACACGGAAAATGCATCCTGGATTTTTCTGGGATCGTTCGATTTTTTTGTTCATTCACACTGCGCTGATTTGCCGGCATCTGCAAGGTCCCGGAAAGACACGTGACCTGTTGAAAGTCCTGCCCTCTCTTCTACGCAGCATCTGAAGTTTGCATATTATTTATTATTTCTCTCTCCAGAAACCACTTGCGTGCATTTTTGTTTTTGATAAGACTATAAATTAGTTGCAGTTCTATGCTGGTAAATGATTTCAGCTTCAGAGTGGATATTTGACAAGCTCCCTGATCTCTGCTTTAATCCAGTTTTCAGACATTTCTCATTGTGATTGTTTATATGCATTTAAAACTGCATTTAAAAATAGTGATGCATCGATGTATTGGCCGCCGATATTTATTGGCCGATTTTTGATAAATTTGAAACCATCGGCATATCGGCAATAGCACGAGAAAGGCCGATACCGATTGTTTATTAAAGGAGACAGAGAATGAAAAACCATTTTTACCTTGTCTTTGTAGAATAATGGTAGTCTACCCGCATTCACGAACATACAAAAAGTGCTAGACATGCTAAACATCTCAGTCTCATAGAAATTCCTCTTTTAGAAATGTCAGCCAGAAAACGGCCCAATCTGAAAAACTGATGCTTATGACATCACCGGCATCTCACTGCCCCTCCACTTTAAAATAATTGGCTAAATTTTTTAAGTGGCAGCAAAGTCAGCCAATCAGTAATGAGATTGCAAGTTAAGCCAGTAGGGGGAGCCAAATAGGTGCAAAACCACTTGTTTAAAATCCCCCACCCTAATAGAGCTATCTGAGAGAGGTTTTTAGTAAGCTTCTAAGGCATTACAGACCCAAACAAACGTTTTTTTGTCTACATGTCACATCACAGAACCAGGATAAATACCCCGTTCAATCATTCTATGTCACCTTTAATTAACTGCATAAAGAAATCCATTATATGTAAAAAATAAATTAGTTAATGTTGTTAATAAAATAAATGCTGAATAGCAAAAACCACCTTTGAAGGTTGTCATGCTGTCTTATTATATTTGTTTTAGCTTAATTTGTGCCTCTCTTATTATGTTGGTCAGTTGAATGTTAATTAGATCCAATCCATGTTCAGTAAAAATAATTTGATGCAGAAATAAACTAGCTAATAGACCAACTGTATTATATACAAGTGTTTAATATCGGCATCGGCCAGAAGTTGTCTGTTTAAATCGGTATCGGCCCAAAAAAATCCTATCCTTGCATCCCTATTTAAAACAAAATGCATTTTGAGGAGCTGAACGATATATCTTGTTGGGATGATGCGCAGGTATTTTCGTTTATTATAAGCTCAATGAGCACGTGACGCGATATTCTTTTATGCTGCTGAATGATCTCCGTTTCAACGCAGTAAGTGACGAGCTAACTTACCTGATATCTGCTTCAGTCCAGTTTGCTGACATTTCTCGTCGCGAATGTTGTAAATCCCTCATTTTAAAGAGTTGAACCAACTTCATGACACGCGCGTCCACACTACGGCACGTGCGTCTATGTTTATGCATCTCATTTATCATTTCCTGATAACTGCTTCAATCTAGTTTGCGACATTTCTCGTGGTGAATGTTTATATGCATGTTATCTTTTGTTTTAAGGAGCTGAACCATAACTTTTGTTGTGATAACGCGTGCGTCCTCACTACAACACACCCATTACGGCATTGTTTCGGCTTCTTGTTCACACAGAGGGTTTTCCGTGTATCTTACTAGGTTCTCTTTCCGGCAATGATCACAGAAGATATACGGGACGGTATTTTCTGGGACCAAAGGTCTGTGTGAATGGGGTTTTGATGTGATATGGCGAATATTATGAAACCTCTCAAGAACATGTGGAAGTCATTTTCTTCCTCAATTTAAAAAGAAATCACAAAAAAGCCTGTTTTAAAACTTCAGTACAACCATAACAGAGAGCACTCTCTATTATAAAAACACTTTTCATTATCAAATAAATGCATAAAACAACAATAAATTTGCATTCTTCTGCAAACATTCTTCTTCTGAAATTGTGGCACTACTAATAATTACTCATTTGTAAGCATTTTTGCATAAAACATCTGCTAAATGTATGGAAGCAGTGTGAATACAGACCAACCTTTAAGCAAAAATCTTTGATGGCAGATCATTTAAGAGAGGCAAGGTTGATGTTTTTTATCAAAAGAGAAAACTTGTATTGCTGTGTGTGCTCTATTTCACTACATCGTCTTCTTTGTGGAGGAGCTCATCAAAGGCATTTTGTGTTGTTTGATGTAGTGTTTGTAGTAAGGCAGTTTGTCAGTTTCACAAAGCTATACGCTTTGAAAGTGAGAGGATAACTAAAAATTTTATTAAGGGAAGAATGGGGGGTGTAAATTGATCAGGAGGTCTGGAGAAGAGAGACCATGCAGAAGACTAGCTTAGAATTAATTTCCACATTGTTCCGTTTTAACAGGTTAGCTAGTTCGTCATTATAATTATGCTATTAAACATTGTGTTTCTTATAATAGCTGACCAACATAGTCTTGATGCCTAAGGTTGCTGCTGTGTAGTTACTGTACCAAACTAAATATCTATAAAAAAAAGGTTGAAACAAATGTGATAGTTAAGCAATTTAAACAGCCTGACGACACCAGCATGCCTAAATTGTCGGCCAGCATCCAAGTAATGCAGCAGGAGAGAAATAATAACAATCAAACAGAAAGGTGAGGAGGAGAGAAAAAGAGGCAAAGGATGGCAACTGTAGTTAATAAATAACATGGCAACAGGAGATGAAATGTGAATTTTTTAGAAAAGAATGAAGAATTGTGTTTAAGGGTTTAAACGTAGCCTGAAGGTGAATTCAAAAAGATGTCAGCTTTGATGTATCAAGGATCCTCTCAACAATAAAAAAAAATTGAACACTGTGAAAAAAGGAGAAAAAAAATAATGGTTGAATGCAAAAGCCAGCTGGGCTTATATTCAAGTTTCTTTCTGAAATGGAGTGGATCCAAAACAGATCATGATAAGAGACTTTGCACAGATAATGGGGAGGAAGATTGACATTTTTTACAGTTTTTCTGAATTGCTAAAACACTAAACCCCAATCTCTGAATCAAATTCATAGTGGCCTAAACCCATTTGTCAAATCATTCACTCTTTTAGCAAAACTCTAAACACAAACTTCTCACACACATTTTACACTGCAATGCACTTGTTTTATAAATGCTAAACACAGGCAGGCAAAAGTTGAACACAACTACAACACAGTTGTCATCAAGCAAACACAACAACTCAAAATTCTACACACTTTTCTCTAATGGTATTTTTTACCAATTGTGTGGATTGGAAACAGTGTGAGAGTCAGATGAAAAGTATGATGAAGAACAGGACACCAGAGACGATGCAATTGGCAAAATTTTCGATTGGATTGCTGAGTTTTTACTAAATACAAGTGCTGCTTAGTAATATTGAAAACTTACTATTACTTGCAGTACTTACGGTAAAGTTTTCACTATATTCACTGAACTTAGCTTGTGATAACAGTAATACAGATTGTTAACTGTATTTGTAAAGTGTGTTGTTATATACAATAAACATGTATTTTTTGTAAGCAGATGTCCTGGATGTTGTGTTTTCCATTTTTTTAAGGTAGTGTCTAATGGATGCTCTGTAGTGTTTTATATTATAGACTTATGTGTGTAAGCTTAGTTTTGATTTTGAGTACAGGTGAAATGGTTTAGAAGGAATTGTTTGATTTTGCTAAGAGTCAGGGGTTCTTTGAATTTAGTTTGACAATTTGGATTTGTGTTTTAGATTTTGAGAAAATTAGTGATGGTTTCAAAAATGTGTTTTAGCAATTCTGACTACTCCCCCTCTCGCTCAAACCTCCGTCAATATGCGCCCGAGGTCAAAGTGCTGCAAACTAAGTGCTCTTCTGCCATACAATAGTCACTTAAAAATCATCACGTTTTATTTTGTGCCAGCATATGTACTCGTGTAACTGCTCATGTAACAGTCTTTAAATAGGGAAAACATGGAAGTGTTTGGTGGCTTTTAAATTCATTCCTGTTTGGATCCTAAGGAATGAATGGGGCTAGGCTAAATGCTACAAAGATTGAATGCATGCATTGAAAAAGATAGGGATGTATTAATTTGTCTAAGTTTAGGTAAGAACATAGTAAAATACTGAAAAATTGTGGTGTTTTCCTTTAAAGGAGCAGTGAATCAAATACTCAGTTTTAACTTGATAATTTGTTATATAAGAGGTCATCATAGTTAAATGAACATCCTGCAAGTTTCAGAACTGAAAATGTCAGTGCTACTGAAATATAACAGTTTTTGGCACAAAGCCAGTATTACAGCCGAGTGTGGAATTCAGAGAAATATGATGTCAAAGTAGAATTGAAGCACCTCCCCGAATCCAAATAAAACCACCACTTTTGTAGCCCCGCCCACAGCTTCACGTGACACACGTGTGTCTCAACAATCAGTAAACATGTCTTTAAAGATTGCCAAATATAACCAAATTGACTTTTAAATAAATTTTTTCTGAGAGACTTTTATTTTGACACGGTGATCTGTTATGGTAGAGTAACCATGGAAACAGAGTTTTGGGTTGTGGAAGAACTGCGTGGGAACAACACAGAAGCTGAATACTTTAATTCGGAGGCTCGGAACATAACATTAGGAATGTGTGGATAAAGGTTGTTTTTGAATAAGTTCCAACTCGCGTAATTTACTAAAAACATTAAGCGATTAATAAAGGTACAACAATTAACAATACGACTGTAATATAACGATAGAAATATACAAAGTTAGTGATAAGGAAGGACTTACAGTGCCTTGCGAAAGTATTTGGCCCCCTTGAACTTTTTGACCTTTTGCCACATTTCAGGCTTCAAACATAAAGATATAAAACTGTAATTTTTTGTGAAGAATCAACAACAAGTGGGACACAATCATGCAGTGGAACGAAGTTTTTTTGGATATTTCAAACTTTTTTAACAAATAAAAAACTGAAAAATTGGGCGTGCAAAATTATTCAGCCCCTTTACTTTCAGTGCAGCAAACTCTCTCCAGATGTTCTGTGAGGATCTCTGAATGATCCAATGTTGACCTAAATGACTAATGATGACATATAAAATTCACTTGTGTGTAATCAAGTCTCGATATAAATGCACCTGCTCTGTGATAGTCTCAGAGGTCAGTTTAAAGCGCAGTGAGCATCATGAAGAACAAGGAACACACCAGGCAGGTCCGAGATACTGTTGTGGAGAAGTTTAAAGCCGGATTTGGATACAAAAAAGATTTCCGAAGCTTTAAACATCCCAAGGAGCACTGTGCAAGCGATAATATTGAAATGGAAGGAGTATCAGATCACTGCAAATCTACAAAGACCCGGCGGTCTGTCTAAACTTTCAGCTCAAACAAGGAGAAGACTGATCAGAGATGCAGCCAAGAGGCCCATGATCACTCTGGATGAACTGCAGAGATCTACATCTGAGGTGGGAGAGTCTGTCCATAGAACAACAATCAGTCGTATACTGCACAAATCTGGCCTTTATGGAAGAGTGGCAAGAAGAAAGCCATTTCTTAAAGATATCCATAAAAGTGTCACCTGGGAGACACACCAAACATGTGAAAGAAGGTGCTCTGGTCAGATGAAACCAAAATCGAACTTTTTGGCAACAATGCAAAACGTTATGTTTGGGGTAAAAGCAACACAGCTCATCGCCCTGAACACACCATACCCACTGTCAAAAATGGTGGTGGCAGCATCATGGTTTGGGCCTGCTTTTCATCAGCAGGGATAGGGGAGATGGTTAAAATTGATGAGAAAATGGATGGAGACAAATACAGGACCATTCTGGAAGAAAACCTGATGGAGTCTGCAAAAGACCTGAGACTGGGATGGAGATTTGTCTTCCAACAAGACAATGATCCAAAACATAAAGCAAAATCTACAATGGAATGGTTCACAAATAAACATATCCAGGTGTTAGAATGACCAAGTCAAAGTCCAGACCTGAATCCAATCGAGAATCTGTGGAAAGAACGGAAAACTGCTGATCACAAACGCTCTCCATCCAAACTCGCTGAGCTCGAGCTGTTTTGCAAGGAGGAATGGGTCTCTCGATGTGCCAAACTGATATAGACATACCCCAAGAGATGTACAGCTGTAATTGCAGCAAAAGATGGCGCTACAAAGTATTAACTTAAGGGGGCTGAATAATTTTGCACGCCCAATTCCTCAGTCCTCCACTTGTCAAAAAAGTTTGAAACATCCAATACATCTCGCTCAACTCTACGATTGTGTCACACTTGTTGTTGATTCTTCACAAAAAATTACAGTTTATATCTTTATGTTTGAAGTCCGAAATGTGGCAAAAGGTCGAAAACTCCAAGGGGGCCGAACACTTTCGCAAGGCACTGTATAAGCAGCAATTTAGATTCTGATGCCCGCTTTCTGTGTTGTATACAGTAATTTTAGGCAAGTTGCGTTTGAACGGTCCAACACTCAACAAAGCTTTTTTATCATATAACTGTGGTATGTAACGGTACATGTATCTAAGAGCAACCTCACAAGCACAATAGAAATATACAAAGTTATTGATAAGGATTTATCAGCCGCAGTTTAGATTCTGATGCGCGCTTACTGTGTTGTTTACGATAATTTAGTCACGTCGAGTTTAAAGTTTTGTTTCTACTATAAAACAATAAAATTGACAAATTCACCGCCCCTTTAAATTAAACATTGCACTACACTTAAATATAAAGGTGCTTCACAATGCTATAGAAGAACCATTTTCCATAAAGAATCTTTAGCATCCAAAAAACCTTTCTGTTTTCCAAATGTTATTCATGGTGAAAAAAGTTCTTCAGATTATAAAAAGGCTATATAGAAAGGAGATCTGATTGGCTGACGCACGCGTTGCCACTTGAAAAGTTGAGAAATGTTCAACTTCTGCCGCGAGCAGCGGCACTGACTCGTCGCCGACGGATCCACAATTCAGTTCGGCAACGCATGACGTCCCCCATTAAAACTGAATGGAAAGCATTAACGCTTACGCCCCGTGTGAATGTACCATCACTCTGCAGAAATGTAGATTTTTTGACATCCACCAGACTGAAAAGGGTGATTCTCACGAAAACTTGGTTTTAAAAATGTCAAGCATGAAAATTTAAAAATTGCTTAAAGGGGCATTTCACCCGTAGAAACATTAATCTTTATTGAAAGTGCATTATATTTGTAGTCGAAATGTAACATACATTTAGAATTTGGTGCCTATTTGACAAAGAAAAGGGGTGTTTGTAGTCTCACTCCCTCAACAAAGATATTGCACTTCCTTCTTTCAATGATGCAATATGATGATTTTTACATCATTGAAAGAAGGAAGTGCAACACTGAAATCTGTATTTCTCCTGTCTCAGCGGCAACTGATGAAATGATGCATGACCATTCAAAAACATGACTGGGGTTCTAACTATACAAAGCTTAATGCATATGGGTGAAGTGTCCCTTTAAATTTACTTTTTTTCCCACCAGACATTGAAAAACAAAGTCTGGAGTAAATGGGAACATTAATTTAAAAACTTTTACTTATCATTTAACACTTTTTGTAACATAATTTAAAAAATTAGGCCTTAAAAATCTCATTACCGCAACAGTCAGAAAACATCAAAACTGACATATTTTCAAATTGACATGACAAACCTGAAAGAACATAATTTGGAGATTCTGCACATGCATTTAAAATCAAAGTATTATGCTTCTATTCATTAAATTAACATTTAATAAGCATCTGTTGCGGTAATGATAATCAAAATGTCGTGTAAGCATTCTGACAAGACAATATTTCAAATTAACTGTAAAAAAATTATCTTACCTGGTAGCCATCTTGAAGTAACTGGTCCATGTTGCTTGGTCACTCAAAATCAAACTTTATTAAAATTCTGTATGTGTGCTTAAACTGTTCTCAAAAAGTATTGCGGAGGATGAGAACATCAGACATGGACACATCATTTTCCTAATTTTTCTTCATTATTATTATACATGAATATTCAGTAAATATTTTTCTGTCATCTAAAGTAGTCTAGCAAAACATCCATTTTTTTTCTTAATATTTTTGTGTTAATTTGATTAAATTACAACATAACGCATGTTCAAACACAGCCGGACACACTGCGGTAATGAGAATTTCAGCAGAAAATGAGATAAAATTTTCAATTATAAATTCTTATGTTGAAATCACACATTGTGCAAGGTAGAACACAGTATTGTGTTAATTCTGATGCTTTTTAATGTTACTATATTACACATTTTAAAGCTAAAATCATTAGTGCTGTGGTGTTTCAATGGTTTCGTGAGAATCACCCAAAAAAACAAACATTAACCATTTGACATTTTGTAATTTCTCCAAACTGATCATTTTTCTGTACATTTTTTATCTTAAACAACAAATGCATTATTTCCTAAAAACACTACACACAAATTTTCTTACTTCAAGGTTCTTGAGGCATCTGAGAGGTATTTGTTATGTAACAGTCACTCTGCAAATTCTTTAAGAGGTTTATAAGTCCTGGTTTATAAGACCTATTCAATGCCTGATTAGAGAAATGAAAACATTTTTCCTGGAGGTGTCAAAAGTTTAATTGTGTAATCTGTTTAAGCTCAGGCAGCCTAATCATAGTGCTCAGTCATACCCAAGTCATACTTATTAATCTGGATTCATGAAAAAGGAAATTTCCATAAAACACCTGCATGCACAAAACTGTTAATATAAAATATTGTGGGAACCAAGCACCAAGCGTGTATTAAGCACACAATTTTAAGTCAAGAGCCTCTGAGAAAACCATTTCAAGATCTGTTTTCAGCTGTATCTGACATATTGCTCTCTCTCTTTCTCCCTCTCTTCCCTGCAGATGGGCAATGTGTCAAAGACAGCCTTGTTTGTGTCCACTATCTCCCGACAACACGATGTCTTTATGGGATCACTTTATTCTGTCTTCTGTAAGTTGAAGTTTAGTTTAAGCTCAAAAGCTTTGGTATCCTTTGGCTTCATGTATGATTCAATCGATGCAGCAAAACATTGCCCCACAAATTGCCCCACATGTACTTCTTATTCTTATGATGAATAATTCAGAGGTGAAATAGTTCAACTGCTATATCAACCTTTGCCTGTGTCCACCATGGCCAGACAATGGTCTGAATCCGTCAAACAATCATCAAATATGTATTATAAGATTCTGAGCTCAGGGATAAAAGTATCCTGATGTGAAAGGTTGATCAGCAGTGAGGTAATTATGTCACAATGCATGGGCACATTTTAAATATGGCTTTACAGATTAAATGCTTTGAATTTTTGGAGCATAAGATGGCGGATTTGATGCAAGTGGATGGAAAGATCTTTCTGTATTCCACAGGTGTGCTGTCACTCGTGGGAAATGGGATGCTTTTGTTTGTTGCCTACCGTAAGAGATTGTGCCTGAAGCCAGCAGAGTTTTTTATTGTGAATCTGTCTGTGAGTGATCTGGGGATGACCCTGTCTCTGTTTCCTCTGGCTATTCCATCTGCTCTCGCACACAGGTAGGATCCTGTTCAAAATGCAAAAAACAGGGTTTACAAAAAGCAAACATTTCTAAGAGAAAAAAAATGTGAAAGTCATTATTGCATAATTGCGCAAATAAACACAGAAATAGACATGATAATTGATAAGAGAGAAATTACAAGAAACATGAAACTACAGTGTAGGAAATTGGCAAAGTTAGATGGTCAAATTTATAGTTTAGTGATCATTATACAAAATTATTATTATTAAAAAAAAATATTATTAAGTAATTCCAGAATGCTGTCTAAAATACCCATCAAAATTTTTCCTAACATGTTCTTGATGCTAATTTTTAATTAAAGGAGCTGTATGTAACATTGACTTCTAGTGGTTTAACTTTTACATCACTTTAAATTCAAGACATTTTTCTCTGTCACCCTCTCGGGTTGCTAGACATATACAAGAGCGCAACTGATAATAAAAAGAATAAGTTTATCTGCTCATTTTTATGTTTGCATTTTTATGTTGTATGTTTTTGCTGTCTGCAAATTATAAACCCGCTTGTGTGGATTTTTATAACTCAATCTGCGTCTCATTTCGGATTTTGAGTCCATCGGAGGTCGCATTTATGGGCAATTGTGGTCTTATTTAAGTTAAGGAAACGTGATAACTGGCTACCGAGCTGTACACTATTAAATAAATTGGTAGTGGGCAGGATCACAAAGACCAAAGCAAAAACAGACATTCTGGACCGGAATGTGCATTTTTAGCATTGTTTTTCAGAGAAACAGATACGTAAAGCATGTTTCCTAAATATCAACGAATATATTATAATTTTTTTTATTTAGTACACTCAAAAACCTTCATAAAGCTCCTTTGAAAGTACAGCCTTGTTTTTAAATTCTTGTTTGCAAATGCTCGCTGAAACAAAATGATACTGAAGGTGTCAATGAAGTCATGGTCTAATTTTTTTAAGAATTAGCAGTAATTGATCTCTTTCTCTTCTCTCTAGGTGGTTGTTTGGAGAGATTGTTTGCCTGTGCTATGCTATGTGCGGGGTTTTATTTGGTTTATGTAGTCTAACAAACCTGACTGCTTTGTCGTCAGTCTGCTGTCTCAAAGTCTGCTTCCCAAATTACGGTACAATGCTGTTATTTTTACTATATTAGTATTTACACACTGATACTGTATGCTGCATGATTTCTATTTTGTGCACTGTGTTTGCAAAATGCATTTATAGATTACATTATACATATAAACCATCAATCATAAAGTGCAGTTGTTTACCCAGACAATGTTTTAGTGGTTCTTCCGAGGTTAGAAATCAATCCTGTAGCTGAATTTAAAAAAAAGTGCTATCTGTCACATTCAGTTCGCCATGGGACCTTCTGGGCTCTGTAAAAACACAAAAACAAGTGTGTCCATCTGACAAAACAATCCACTCGCTCTGTGTCCGTCCGACAAAACAATCCACGTAGCCCACTCCGTTTTCTGAATAAATATCTTCCTTTAATCCTGTGTATCATTTAAATCCAACAGAAAACAAACAATATATGACCAAAGAGCGCAGTCCCTGTGGCAAGCTTCACAAGCTGTGTTCCAATTCAAGTGCTGCACCCTACTAAGCATGCAATAAAAGGTGAGCACTTGCCCATTCAAGGCGCTCAGAAGTTCGCGAAGAGAACTGAAATGAGACGGTCTAACCTTCGGAGGACCCATAATTTGCCTCATCTGCTGCACACGCATCGTGCCTGTCAGCAGGACACAGCGGAGACGTTTCTAACTTATTAAAATAAATATGAAATCAGAAAAATTATAATTTATTTTAGAAAATTTGACATGTTTACACAATTGTCTCCAAATGTTTAAAGAGACACTACACAATTTTAACACATTTTATATTTTTGTAAACATGCAGAATATTTGTCTAAATGGTCTAAATGATATACATAAATAAACTAAGTTTAAATATTAAGATAATTTCTAACAAAAATATTCAAAGGTTGAATCTAAAGCAAAATAGGCTCCTACAGTATGTGATATATTAGAGTCTTACGTGTAAAATAGCCCATCCATATCATTTTACTGTTTGACTGTTCAGTACTGTTCATATTTACATTTAAAAAGCAGACATAAAAGTAACTTAAAAGTTACTTTTCTAAGTAACTAATTACTTTTGATATACAGTAACCGGTAGAGTAATTCAGTTACTTTTAAAAGAAGTAATTAGTAACTGTAACTAATTACTAATTTTTTAGTAACTTGCCCAACACTGGTGACTATTGACATGTAGATGTGTTCAGTCCAGGACTCTTATTAATCATGTGAAGTTAGGGAAAGATCGGACATTGCATAATCAGTGTAAACATGTCACTTCCTGTTGTCAGCTGGTGGCGCTATAACCATAAGTGACTATTGACATGTAGATGTGTTCACTCCAGGACTCTTATTAATCATGTGAAGTTTGGGACAGATCAGACATTGGATAATCATTGTAAACATGTCACTTCCTGTTGCCAGCTGGTGGCGCTATAACCATAAGTGACTATTGACATGTAGATGTGTTCAGTCCAGGACTCTTATTAATCATGTGAAGTTTGGGACAGATCAGACATTGGATAATCATTGTAAACATGTCACTTCCTGTTGCCAGCTGGTGGCGCTATAACCATAAGTGACTATTGACATGTAGATGTGTTCAGGTCATGACTCTTAGCAATCATGTGAAGTTTGGGACAGATCGGACACTGTATGCCTGAGTTCCAGCAACCTGTTTCATAGCGAAAGATCAAACTTTGGCTGGCCGAAATAGACACAAATTTTAATATAGAATCAAATCCTTCGCAATTTAGCATCACAAAGGCCTTAAGATGACACTCTCCAAATATGATGATGATCCGACGAAAACTGTAGGAGGAGTTAGTTAAAGTATGACTGCTGGAAATGAGAAAAACTGAGCCAAAATCTGAGAAATAATTCAAAATAGCTGACTTCCTGTTTGGTTTAGGGCGTTGCTCCAAGAGACTTTTTTGTAGGGCTTGTAATAATACATGAGCATACCGAAATTCGTACATGTAAGTTAAACACAGTCCAAGGGCTGCTTCATTCAATATTTGAAAGTGGCGCTAAAACAAGTTCCTTCAGGTTGCCAGCTGGTGGCGCTATGGCTATAAATGAAAATTGTTATGTAGATGTGTTCAGGTCAGGACTCTTAGCAATCATGTGAAATTTGGGACAGATCGGACACTGTATACATGAGTTCCAGCAACTTCCTGTTTCATTGGAAAACATCAAACTTTGTCGGGCCAGAACCGACACAAATTTTTACGTAGAGTCAAATCCTTCGCAATTTAGCATCACAAAGGCCTTAAGATGACACTCACCAAATATGAAGATGATCCGACGAAAACTGTAGGAGGAGTTAGTTAAAGTATGACGCCTGGAAATGACAAAAACTGCGCCCAAATCACAAAAATAACTCAGAATAACTGACTTCCTGTTTGGTTTACGGCTTCGCTCCAAGAGACTTTTTTGTAGGTCTTGTCATGCTACAGACGCGTACCGAATTTCGTAATTGTACGTCAAACACAGTCCGAGGGCTGCTTCGTTGAAAATTTGTAGGTGGCGCTATAGAGCCATTTTCTCACGCCTAATTCTAAAGCATACACCACATGTAAATTTTCATCACTCTTGACATCTGTGCAAAATTTCATGAGTTTTCGAGTATGTTTAGGCCCTCTAAAGTCCCGCTGAAGTCGGAGAAAAAGAAAAATAATAATAATAACTCCTTGAAGAACAATAGGGTCCTCACACCCCGGTGTGCTCGGGCCCTAAATATAAATGTGAGAAATGACACACAGAAGCAATAAAAGACAAAAAAAGATATGCGAATGTCGAAGAAATATACATTTTGTTATATTTAAGGAATGTGTTAGCTTTTTGCATAAACACATTTGCACTATACTGTACATCTTTACTCATTTGACACACACTGCACCTCAATGTTTATTTGTTGTATCATTTGTTGTACATGTATATAGCATTTTATATACCTCTGTATACGCTCTACATCCTTGTGTATCTAAGATAAGTGAAAGAACAAGGCAGAATACACCGTGTTCCAAATTATTATGCACATGCCATTTTTGTTTATTTTTCCGTCAGTCAGTAAGTTTACAAATTTTATTTTACCTTCAACACTTATATGACAGTGTGGATGTTATTCTATTTAAATGAAATAAATATGTCAAAAGATACTTAAATTACTACTTTAAAAAATATTCAAGATATGCTGTTACAAATTATTATGCAGAATGCACTTTAAAGGTGCAGTGTGTAGATTTTAGTGGCATCTAGTGGTGAGGTTGCGAATTGCACCCCGCCTTTCGAAGCACATAGAGAAGCTACGAGACATGTCATCATCGGAGACAACGTAGTGACAAACGCGCTCTGTAGAGCAGTTTGTCTGTTTAGGGCTACTGTAGAAACATGGCGGCGCAAAATGGCAGCTTACATGTAGGGGGACTCGCAGGGTATAAATAAAACGGCTCTAAGGTAATAAAAATAATACAGTTTATTATATAAGGTCTTTATACACCACTGATATTTATAGTTATTTATATTAAATTGCATTGCTGTCAAAAGATCCTTCTAAAATTTACACACTGCACCTTTAACCAAATTTATAATGATATAATGGATTATAATGATGCAAAAGCAGATATCTGTCAAATGTGTTGCATGGACACAAAACAAACATTGTCCAAAAAACAAACAAAATGTAAAATAAATAATGTATTTACACAAGTTACATAATAATATATGAGCATATCTTTGACATGACTTTAACTCTCCCATTCATTAAACTTGTAAGTATACAAGTAGAGGTTTTGTCTTTATTTCACTTGAAGACGCATCCCTAAGTTGATGTTTGAAATTATAGTGCTGTCCACCTCAAAGATCTTTCATATAATGATGCACCACAGGCTCTTAAATAGGACTAAGGTCAGAGGATGATGGTGGTCACACCTTGATTTCTCTCTTATTTTATGCCCATATTAAAGGTATAGCGGAGGATTTTCTCAAATTTGAGAAAAGAACCACCTTCTCAACTTAAAAAAAAAAATGCAATTGCGCAACAGTCCTGATTGACAACTATTGATGATCCACCCGGAAAAAGAAAATCTTCCGCTATACCTTTAATTAAAATAGTCAGTAATGCTTTTGCAGCAAGGGGTGTATTATCCTCCATGAAAGTAAATTTATTTCAGAAGACATGATTCCCTTTATATTGTGAAAAACATCTTTTTAGGATTTTTGCATCTTCTAGATGCCCGTTTGTCCCCCTGAGGGACCCTAAAGGCACCTACCATCTTACTTCCCAATATTCCAGTCCAAATAATTACTACAGTAAGCACCTCTCCCTATGTTACAGTCTTGTTTGAACATAGTGGCTATTCACCAACAATCCAGAATGACATTCATCTACATTATTCAGTGTATTATGGCATGTCAACGAATAAAACTATGTTAAATAGTCTTATATTCTGAGCTCACAGCAAATATTTTATTTTTGCAAGTTTTGGTTTGGGGTAAATACAGCTTTATGCAAAGGATCCGGTATTAAACGAGTTCTTGGGATTCCAGAGACACCAGCAGGTTTCAATACATGTTTGCTCTTTAACTTTGGCTTTTTATTGCTGCCTTTTGCTAATATTTTACTAATAAAATATTTTTAAAAGCCTTTATATAGTCAAATCTTTTCGTATTGTGAATCACTCAAGAATCTGATAATAGTTCAATAATTTCTGTTATGTGGATGAAGGATGAACCCAAATGCAGACAACAAGGGGTTAACTAAGGATATTTATTAAAGAATTAAACAGAAAACAAAACCCACGAGGGGTCAAAACAACATAAACAAGATACTACACATATAACACTACTATAAACAACACAATAAACACTACTAGACTAGACTTCAAAGACAACGTACTCACAGGTTTTAGGAACAATGCACAAGCACAGGACAACAAACACAAGGATCTTAAATAGAGGACAACTAATGAGGGCAACAGGTGAAAAGAATTAAACAATGAAGATGAGAACAACAAGGGAGCGGGGTAAAAGAGACAAGACACAGGGAACACGTGGTCTAGCAAACCAATACTGAGACCACGTGAACCCACACAAAACATGGGTCTGTCATGATTCTGCCACAAGACTAGATTAAACAAAGGACAAGATGGCAGAACCATGAAAATTTCTGTTTAGATCCACCAAATATAAATTGTTATAGGAAGTTATTTGCTTTTTTAAGATAATGCACACTTTTTATCTTTAGAAAGATATTTTTTCATACCCATATTGTTGGAGAACTACAACTTTCTTAATAATTTGAAACAGCATATTTTTAAAAGTATTAAAGTATCTTTTAAATTTTTTTATTTCATTTAAATAGAATAACATCCACACTGTCATATAAGTGTTGAGGGTAAAATCAAATTTTTAAACTTACTAACTGTATTGGAAAATAAACCAAAATGGGATGTGCAATTTGGAATAATATGGAACGCAGTGTATTTTCATTGTACCTTTCCTGAAATGGCAATAAAGCATTTGACACAATAAGGACACAAAATAGCAGAAACAATAATAAAACTAGCAAACAAAAGAGATATTTGTTTTCTTTTAAAAAAAAAAATATTCTAGCAGAGGTTACTTTATACAGTACAGTATATATCTCACTATTGTCAAACATTAAAAAACTCCCCCAGTCTCAAGAGAATCAGCTTGACAAATTACAGCACAAACAGCGGTTGTTGCTACCTAAAAAGGTTTATTCATGTACTATTACTCTTCCTCTTCAGGCAACAAATTCTCATCCAACCATGCTTGTGTGATGGTGGTTGGGGTGTGGTGTTATGCATCTGTGTTTGCTATCGGACCTCTAGCTCGGTGGGGGAGTTTTGGACCAGAACCGTACGGAACCGCTTGCTGCATAAACTGGTATGAACCCAAAAATTTTTGTAGGGATGCTCCGATCAGGATTTTTTGCAGCTGATACCGATTACCAATTTGTTATCTTTGTGATCGGCCGATACCGATTTGTTTAAAGCTGATATGCAAGCTCATTTGCATATCACATTTTTTCTAGATAAAGTAACAACACAGATGTTGCCTTTGTTATATTATTTGCAGTAATGAGGTATATTACTGTTTTAATAGAGACCCAAATAAATAAGCACAACAATTTTTTTCTGCAAAGAGATAGCTCTTTAAAAAGGTTTGTCTCCTAAAAGTGAGCGCGTCCTCATAGAATACGCATATCACTGTAAAGGCAGAAAGAGAAATACAAATCTGCACGTCGCCCATGAGCAACGGGTTGTAAACATTCCTGCATTACGTAAAAATGTCTCTAATTTGATTCAGGATCCTTTTGATGACAAAAGTAAACAGAAAGATTGGTTTATGAGATCGGCAGATTTAGCAAGCACCGATCGAGTCATTTAATGCCATTATCGGCGATACCGATCGGCGGTCGATCGATCGGAGCATTCCTACATTTTTGTGACAAAATTGGTGCTAATTTATCATGTGAAACTGTTTCTGTATTAATGTTGTTTCCCTTTTCCCCTTAGGTACAATCTATCCTATGATCCCCTTGCCATGTCTTATATCATCAGTCTCTTTATCTTCTGTTATGTACTCCCATGTACCATCATCATCCTCTCCTACACCTTCATCCTGATCACAGTGAGAGGCTCTCGCCAAGCGGTTCGACAACACGTTTCACCACAAACTAAAGTAACAAATGCGCATACTTTGATAGTCAAGGTAAGAAGGACTTGGTTGACTTGAATTTTGTATTCTGAATATATAGAAACTAAAATAGAAGTGGCCTTCAAATGATCTCATTTCGCCAATACACTGTGTTTTATTACTCAATGGTTCTGACAGCTCGAACGTGATTCTGTTGTTGAGTATGTACTTAATGTCTGACAAACCCCTAGCTTATTACTTGTCCTCTGTGAACAAGGGCTGGCTGTGCCTTTGGCTGTCCTTTCCACATTTTTAAAACATTGTCATTTAGTTCCTTGAATGCCAGACTTTTGTAAGCTTTTAGTGTTGGGATTGAAGGCTGCACTGCTTTTGCATATGGTGGTACTACATGTTTATTAAATGTATTTTCAAATATCCCCTTTTACTGAGTATGTGACACAGTGGGTATGGCTGATGTGTTTTCTTTCAGCTCTCAGTGGCTGTATGTATTGGCTTCCTCACGGCCTGGAGTCCGTATGCTGTGGTCGCCATGTGGGCAGCGTTCAGTGCCAACGAGCAAGTCCCACCCGCAGCATTTGCCCTGGCAGCTATTCTGGCCAAATCTTCCACCGTTTATAACCCTATGGTTTATCTGCTCTTCAAACCTAACTTTCGCAATTCACTGAGTCAGGACACTCAAACCATTCGCCACAGGATTTGTATGAGCCACAGTAAGGCCAGTCCTGTACCACGAATTAAAAGCCATCAACTGCAGAGCTCTCAACCATGTAATAGTAAGGATGCCAGCAACTCCACACCTTTTTCCAGCAGCCAACCAGAGAGTTACGGTGCGTGTGTACAGTCCGCAGACGCACTTCCAGCAAACCAGCACCCAGAGAACTGCTTGTGTCCTGGAGGAAACCGTCCAAACTGAAATTACTGTGAGACAGCTGGCTAAAAGTATTCACAATGACCTCCTGCGAAAAGAAAGAAAAAAACTTTGGGTTCATAAGTGCTGACCAAAATCCACTTCTCTCTGAACATAAGTTTTAATGCATGCTGTAAGTTTCAAAAATGTATATTATGTGAATATAATTTTGTTAATAAAGTTAAACGTGAATAAACTTAAATAAGAACGCACTGACATTGATTTCAAAAACAATTTAAGTTTACTTTACAAACTGCGCTGTTAATTTGATTAGCTTATTTCGATTTTTTATTACAGATTAATATGAATGTAGTAATATTAACTGAAATAAAAAGAAAAAACTTACACTGAGTGCATTTACAATCAAATAAAACAGTTATTTACACACAAATTTGCACGTTGGTTCACGTGGCATTAAAACCTGTTGTATGTCGGTGTGACTTTTCATCTTTTTTTTGTTTTTTTGTTTTTTTTGAAAGTAAGTCCATCAGTTGGATGACTACTGTGCTCCTTTAAACAGCATACTTAACATAAATGTAAATATTTTCTTATTTACTCGCCCTTTATGCTGTTGCCTCAAATCCCCAAATCGTTTTATTTTCGACTACATGTGCCCTGCGCAGACCGGTCAGCATATGACATCAAAGTACCGCGAGAGCGCACACCTCTACTTCTCGCCATTTCGACCAGCGCATGAACAGACTGCCACTTGCTGGCTGAATAACAGCATTACAACTCTTTTCCTATACATTTTTTAAATGTTTAAAAACTGTATGAGAAACATGGCTTTACACTGAATAAAAAAATTACACGTATATACAGGTACAATCTATAGGGAAATGTCACATCACACTACTAGCTGTTATTTGCATTTTAATTGTCACCAACTGGTCATGTAGGCCTATAGAACTGCACCAAATCTTGATAAATAGTTTATCTTAGATATATTAAATAGTTACTAAATTACTGTACACACGTATGAAAATGAAGGTGTAATGACTATGTTACACCTATAGGGCGCACTACATACAAAAGATATCGATAGAGAGATGCAGTAGCCTACTGTAGGCTACTTGGATGAAAGAGGATCAGGAAACAGCTTCAGAAACTACCCTTGAGGCACCCAGCAGCATTCAAAAAAGCACTCAAAGATCAAAGTAGCAATGCAGAAACAAACACAGATCTGTTAGTGTGAATTAGACAAGCACTTGATAGAAAAAATAAGACCAATACAAAACGACATTACATTGGTGCATTCATTTGTGTTAGTCAATGGTTACATATTTGGCAAACCCTTTTTTCCAAAAAGAACGGTGCATTCAAGGAATACATTTTTATTAATATATTGCTTTCTGGGTATTAGTTTCATGGCCTTCTGTGCTGCTAACACAGCTCTACCGACTGATCTACTGTTTTAAAACACTTTTTCAGGCCAACATAACGGTTTAAAATGCATTATCATTAGAAGAACCTTTGTAAAAGGTTTTATTTTTGTAAGATTCATAAAAACGCTCAGTCTCCAAAAACATGAAATAGGGTTAAATGACATTAACCTGGCAAGTGTTAACGCTGGTGCTCAATTAGGACCCTCACCAGTCCTTTATCAAATCCAGTGGATCAAATTACAGCTTTACAGAAATGTATTGTGCTCATTGTGTCTGAAGGGATGTGAGAGTCAGTTTCTGAAGTCAATGCTTTAAAGTAAAACAGTGAGGGCATTTCTCTCATTGTGTTAATGGGTTTAATTAAACGGTGTGGTCTGCCTCCATTAGGAGAATCCATTTCTATCTATAATATTTTGAAATAACGTGGGTTTGCCGTTTTGTCATTTACTGATATGGCTTGTGACATGTAACCAGTATGAGTGCAAGCAGATTTCTACAACAAAGCTTTTCACGAAACAAAAAGAGGAAAAGAATGTTGTTGAAACTGTCCAGAAATGTCATTTTCTCTTATTCTGGTTCCTTATATGTTTTTTGTCATTCTTCAAGCCTTTACTGAAAGCTCTCTATGGTTTAAGGAAGTAAGACCCAAAATGAAATTCATCCTCGGTTTTTTCAAAAATATGTTCACTCTTGCTTTCTGTGTTTACATCATTCTGAACAAATGCAGTCATGGTCCACCCAGCATCTGTCCTTGACTCATCTTATAGCCAGTTTAGTGTTATTCAGTTTTGGTGATGTATTGATTCCAGATGTGGAAGAAGGTGGCCAAGACATGGCCAAGACAGTACATTTTTCTTAACTCGGGCCATGCAGTTTTGTTCCAACATCTACGATTTCTCACAAACAAATAAACAAGAATGTGTGCTGAAGATGTCAAGATATAAGGATGCTTTCTTGCTACTTGCCATTAAAGGGTTAACCCTAGGTTTATCCTTTGTTGATATTTTCTTTGTTGTTTGAACACTTTGAAACAGATGGATAAATATCACACCAGATCATATTGGGTCTGACAGCCGCTTCTATTGTTCTTCTATTGTTTCGACAGTAAAGCCGCCCATTTACTCAGTTTTCAGTAAACAGTCAATAGCCTCACTGTGCTTATGTTCATTAATAATTCATTAAACAGCTGATCCTCATTGTACTGTACACTGTACCCACAGATCTGTCAATGACAGATTGGGAGAGACACTGCTGTTATCCTTTTTCCCCAAAACTATAAATGCTAAATAAATGCAAGCTGTTTTCTGACAAATGTATTATCCCATTCCGAATCTGAATTTCGCATTGCTCTTTGTGTAGACGTGTCTGTATGTGTGCATTTTAACTCTGTGGTTCAGACAAAGACCTCACAGAGGAGTCTATAAACTGGAGGCATTGATAATAATCATCAGTTTCAGCTTTATTCACCAAGTGCGCGCACACACACACACACACACACACACACACACACACACACACACACACACACACACACACACACACACACACACACAAAGAATTAATTGTAGTTTCAGGAGCTCAGAGTACATACAGTATATACATAAACACAAGAAATGACCACTCTGTTTCAATTTCTGCATAGTTTCGAGTTACTATTTACATACAAAAACAATAGACTGTCATGTGTTCCATTCAAATATCAGATTCAAGCAGATAGCATTACTAGTTTGATGGTCATTCATATCCGTGGGCTGTGCAATCGGTCTTATACACACTGGACATACATATTCACATTCACACAATGCCAGGCAAGCTACAATTACTTGTTTTTCTGGGTCATCATCAGAAAATGATGCCACTTTTAAATACTGCAAGTCAACAGAATAAAAATTGCCAAGACCTCAACCTACTCTGTCAAAAAAAGATTCCTTAGCTGTCAACAGAGAATGGTGTGAAAAAGGAAAAACATCCAGTATGCGGCAGTCCTGTGGGCAAAAATGCCATGATGCTAGAGGTCAGAGGAGTCGACTGATTCAAGCTGATAGAAGAGCAACCTTGACTAAAATAACCACTCATTACAACTGAGGTATGCAGCAAAGCATTTGTGAAGCCACAACACGGACAACCTTGAGGCGGATGGGCTACAACAGCAGAAGACCCCACCGGGTACCACTCATCTCCACTACAAATAGGAAAAAGAGGCTACAATTTGCACAAGCTCACCAAAATTGGACAGTTGAAGACTGGAAAAATGTTGCCTGGTCTGATGAGTCTCGATTTCTGTTGAGACATTCAGATGGTAGAGTCAGAATTTGGCGTAAACAGAATGAGAACATGGATCGATCATGCCTTGTTAGCACTGTGCAGGCTGGTGGTGGTGGTGTTATGGTGTGGGGGATGTTTTCTTGGCACACTTTAAGCCTCTTAGTGCCAATTGGGCATCGTTTAAATGCCACGGCCTACCTGAGCATCGTTTCTGACCATGTCCATCCCTTTATGACCACCATGTACCCATCCTCTGATGGCTACTTCCAGCAGGATAATGCACCATCTCACAAAGCTCGAATAATTTAAAATTGGTTTCTTGAACATGACAATGAGTTGACTGTACTAAAGTGGCCCCCACAGTCACCAGATCTCAAGCATCTTTGGGATGTGGTGGAATGGAAGCTTCGTGCCCTGGATGTGCATCCCACAAATCTCCTTCAACTGCAAGATGCTATCCTATCAATATGGGCCAACATTTCTAAAGAATGCTTTCAGTACCTTGTTGAATCAATGCCACATAGAATTAAGGCAGTTCTGAAGGCGAAAGGGGATCAAACACAGTATTAGTATGGTGTTCCTTATAATCCTTTAGGTGAGTCTATATACTGTACATTTCTATTCTATCAGAAAATTCACATTTACCGTATACATGCAACATTATTTGGGAATCCATTCTATGACCTTGACATTTTTTGTCAAAAAACAGTAAATAAAAAAGATGAAAGAGAGAGAGAGAGAGAAGGAGATTCCTCTTTGTTTGTGTTGCTCTATTCAGTGTGCTTATTTTGTCTGACCCAGAAATATCCAGCAAAGTCAGAAAAAACAACAATTACAGTCCACATTTCCTTGAGGCAAAAGACTTTCCCAGTGAAGAGAGCAGTGAAGAATCCCCAGTGAATTACTGGCTCTCATCGCCGAATCTGAATCCTCTCTAGAAAAATGTGTCTGTTATATAGCAGACATCTGGAAACATAACCCCCGGTGCTTGTAATACAAGAGTCTCTTTAAAATGTTTGTTTTATTCACTATCCATCCAACATACAAAAGCAAGATATTTTTCAGTAGTATTACATGCTAAATCACAGCTTCTGTGAGAGGTGTGATGAATTTAACACTTCATTCTCTTGATGGTGCAATTTCAATCTGTCTTTCTCCATAAAAGGAGAGAACGCAGGTAGTGAGTGCAGCCCCTCCTTTATGACAGGGGGATGTCTCAGTGTCTCTGTGTGTAGCTTCCTATTTTATGAATCAAATTACTCAGCTGATCTAACATTGATATCTCACACCTACTAACAACTAACAATCCTCCATATACATAGGCTAAACTTCACACTTATTCTACAAAGTTGGTTCATCACACGTTTGATGTCATGAAAGTACAGACAAATTAATTACGTCATTTAACCAAATAGTTATAAACAACATACATTTAGTTTTAAACTATACATACATAGATTAATGCTGTGAGATTTTTATTTTATATGTGTAATCAAAAACATAACATCTTTGGAAGAATAGGTTTGTGTTGACCCTTTGGTGTCTCTTTAAAAGGCGTGGCTTAGCAAGCGATTGTGTGTGGGTATCTTCGATACGCACGAGCTTATTTATTTTACCGTTAGTGATCACGAAGGCGTCATCACGCGCACGAGCCGTGTCTGCTTGAATCACCGGGCTTTACGCGTATCCACTCACGTAGCCTGATGATCTACGTTTTAACACACATTTAACCACATGCTCGCCTGAATCTGGATTTTACGCATTGAACCTTATATGGACTGTGGTTTTGCAGCAATCTGCGTGTTTTCCCCCAACGTAATTGTTCAGTAGACAGTAGTTAAATTTTTGTTCTAGGAGGAAATGGCAACGGACGAGCTGTCATCGAAGCTGACCCGTCGGCTGCAGATCGAGGAAGGCGGGGAAGAACCGGTGGCCGTTCACGGGGATCACGAGAATGGAGCGCACGACAAATCGGCCACAGCCAGCGCGGACTCGGAGCTCGGGGCAAAACTGCTACGGCGCGGGGAGCTGAACGAGGGTGTCGGTGAACATCATCAGCCCAGCATGAAGGTGTTCAACCCTTACACCGAGTTCAAGGAGTTTTCGAGGAAACAGATCAAAGACATGGAGAAGATGTTCAAGGAGTAAGTAACCTGAACTGATGGGAGGTGCAGGTCAACCTACACCTCTCTCTCTCTCTCTTTCTTTCTGTCTATCTATTATTTATCTATTTTATGTCTATCTATCTGATCATTTACTATTTATTATTCTTTCTCTATTCTCTAGTCTGTGTCTTCTTAATATGCTTTGTCAGTGAGACTAAACTAAATGTTCAACTTTTGTTGAAACAAGCTGTTCATGATACAGAAGTCACACTGTTTACTCTTTCACACTTCTTAAATGAGCCACAGCCCCACCCAACCCCGTATCTTCAATTCAACATGCATACACAAACACATGTGTTGTACTTTGAACCATTGGCCAAGACGTCCTTAAAGGCATTGTGTGGTACTAGTCTTAACTGCCTATATGACACAGTTCTGTGGACACATTGGCTGCCTATACTACAACCCCACACCGAGGGAGACTCCCATCTTCTGATCAATGAAAGACAGTTTACGCATTTATTCCACGTTCGTTTCCTTTGACATGCATCCAAAACCATCCTTTTGTAATTGTTGTTTAATGCACACAGGGTTGGCAGCACCTCTTTTTCAGGGTAATTTCCTTCACATAAACAAAAACTGTGCTTTGGATTCCAGCCGAATGATGGGAACTGGGGTGCACGACACAGAAACTATGGGGGGCTGAATATTCGTGAGAGCAACCACAGGAATGTGTCCCTCGTGTGGACGGGCCAGTGCTACGACCGGGTCGGTTTCAGTGTGGGAAAGTGGGCTGATTTAGAAACTTTTGTACTGAGGAAGTGATGGGTTCCACTCCCCATTTCTGCTATTAGCCAAACAAAGCTGCCATTGTTGTGAAATAACCAAATCTGTGTGAAGCGATATTTATACTAGATTTATCCTTTGATGTAGGTAGGTTGGCAAGTGTATCATTTTTGAAAGTAATTTCATTTGCAAGAATGTGATATTTTTATCCACCACTTCTAAAGTTTAAATGAAGGCATGTTGAAAATAGTCTGTGTTATCTTGGTGAGAAGAGTTTCATTTAGTCATTATTTGCGTATGGCAGGTTTAATCTGGTTTGGCAGCAAAATAGTTGTGATACCAGTCTTGACGCACTTGCAAATTTTATATCTTCTTCATTGGTGCAGATAAAGTCTTTCAACTCTTTCATATGCTAACATGTTATCTATTGTTTTGGAGGGTCACCGTTACCATATCTGTGTTGCAGACATGAATTGAGTTTTATCAAGGTGTGTGCAGTCAGTTTCAGTCGAGAAGCTCTTTGATGCTGTAGCCCTTGGCATGTGGGGTCAAGAAAGTGTGAGGTGTGCATGGATTTCTTTGTTGCAGAGAAACTGAAAATCTATTGCATTTGTTATATTGCTGGGGTTGCTTCACAAGTTAATAATTAGCCAAAAAAGCAAAGTTGGTTTTGTGCTCACTGCTCAGTATCCCTGTGACATTTTTTGTAATTTGATATTTATGTTATGTTTAAAGTGCAAGCTTTGTAGCTTTCATGTTTAACTCTAAAACAAAGGATTGTTATTTAGTTGATTTATTACTTTACTGCAAGATAATGGTTGCCTAAATGCCTAAAGCTTTGAATATAGATAAGGAAGATATAGGTGGCGAGGAGGTAGGTTGGGAAAGCTATCAATGCCGAAGTTGTACGATTGATTATCTCATAACTGTTACCCCGCAATGATGTGTGGGTGCATGCAGTGAGAAACAAACATTCGTACTTGTAACAGTATTGCAATCGCTCTTGTGCACAAAGTGAAGCAGATAAACAGAAGTGAGTATAACAGCCACAGCCTGGTCAGAGTCCATGATAAGAGAAATGCAGGTTTTGCTTAACCCTCAGGCCACTCCTTTAAAGACATAAAACCAGAAGAGTTTAAATGCATGTTGCTTGATTTATGTTCACAGTGTTAAACTGTAATGTGCCATGCCTTACTGCCTTTGCATAGATTAAAGTACAGTAGTAGTTGTGATTTGCATATTTTCTATCTTTGTAAGAATTAAAGGACAGTTTACATATCTATTTTAATTGTAAGTAATTTGTTTATTTAATTCATGCTATCGTTCATGTTAGCTATTTGCAATTTAGCTGAAACTTTCCAAGGCAAAGTGCAGTACGTTTATTCCAGGAACAATTCCCCTGAGGCACCTGCTTTGTTTAATGGGACAATGGCTGAGGTAACAGGATTGTATATCTACAGTTTTGACACCTTTATTTGGGCTTGAACCTGAAACCACTTTGCATTGGTGTTGTAGCCCAGTCAGTAACTTTTAGGCTATGCATTAAACCCATAAAGTTCGAAAAAATAACCACGCCTTAGCCCTCAGTTATGAACAGACTGAAAGTGTTTAAAGCACTGAGGATTGTTCACGTGAAGAATTTCTTCCTGTCAGAACTTGTTTTTTGAAGATTCCGTGGAATTGTGCCTCAACAAGAAACATTACATACAGTGATGTGGCATAAAATTTGCACTGTGCTGCCTATATATTTGGTTATGGTTTGAACAAAGTCTTTTTAAGGAAGTTGCGTTACTGCGCTGCTATATCTGCAACGCCTCCAGGTCTTGCTGAAGCAAGACTTGTTAGATATGTGCATGCGCAATGTCCCTTTCCCAGAAGATGTCATTCTTTAACTGTTGACGATTGGCTCTTTTTACTGGAAGATGGGACTAGAGCGGCCATCTTGACCGTTACGATCTCACCCATCCATTCATATCTTACCCGTGACGCATCTTGTTAAAGATGACATTTCACAAGACTTTTTTAAGATTCCAAATAAAACTTTGGGTGTCCCCAAAGTACCTATTTGAAGTTTTAGCTCAAAATATAAAATAGATAATTTTTAATAGCATGTTAAAATTGCCACTTTGTAGGCAAAAATGTGCCGTTTTGGGTGTGTCCTTTTAAATGCAAATGAGCTGATCTCTGCACTAAATGGCATTGCCGTGGTTGGATAGCGCAGATTAAGGGGCGGTATTATCCCCTTTTGACATCACAAGAGGAGCCAAATTGCCAATTTTTTTTTTCACGTGCTTGCAGAAAATAGTTCATCAAAAATATGTAACTGGGTTGTTGTTTTCCACATTTTCTAGATTTATAGAAGCACAGGAGACCCAATTATCGCACTTAAACATGGAAAAAGTCAGATTTTCATGATATGTCCCCTTTAATGTTAAATATCTTTGTTTTTGAACAGTATGAATTCGAAACACCCAAATCAGTGCTTAGACCCAAGTCAGACGATCTCAGATTTGTTAAGGAGCTTAAATTAGGGTATGTTTACACGACAGCAGTGCACTAAAATGAAAAAGATTGCCTTTGCTTTTCAGAAAAGTTTTACGTACAGAAGACAATGTTGTTTAACTGATCCTCATTCACACGAACCTCGAAAACGACAAAAAAGACTGTATTATGCATACCATGCCAGTAGTTGGCGATGTTGCTTTGTAAAGGAAAAAAGAAATGCATGCGCATTACGTTTTTGTGTTTTACACATGATAATGGTATTGTTTTCAGAAACTTCATTTTTTTAATGTTGTATAAATAAACGTCTAGGAAGCATAAAACAAAATGTATTTTTGTTGTGTAAACATGCTCTTACCCTGTCCCTTCTTGCCAGCTTCTCATTATTGCTCAGATACTATAATGTGAAAAGCAAGTCAACCTAATTGGCTATGTGCTTACTGTATGCCAGTTGCCCCATACTGTGCCTACATATAAGCAAAAGGGTTTTAGTCCCGTAAGTAGCCTTCCTGCTGAGTCCAACCCAGTAATGAAGGCAACAGAAGATAAACTATGTGCTCTTCTTTTTTTTGCTTCCTCTGTTTTTCTGTATCCTAACGCAACTTTTCTTCAGGCAATATTTTCAACCAAAGATAACATCTGAAAACATGTTTGGGAATGTTTAGACAAGGTGTAACATATCTGCAGGACACGGATGTTAAACATGCATGCTACCCTCTCATTGATGGCCACCATAAACTTGCAGATATTGTATAAAATGTGTTTTATTGCAGTATGTAATGATGACGAGCACTGCTTTCTCCAACTCTTGTATTTGCCGTGTCCTTAAATGGTTATGTCTTCTCCCTGCACAAAGATAGCAGAATGATGTGATTATTCTCTAAATCACCCGTTTCCTCATCTCTGAATTTCCTGCGAGTTGAAAGAGCCCTCTGTGCGGTTTTATTAAGTTCATTTTAAATAACTGCACTTAGCTGTGCTTTTATTAGGTGCTTTTTGTTACAACAGCTCTCCATCTCAAGGAATTCATCCACAGAAGCTCACAAGACTGCATGCTGCCAAATCCAACTGACATACTGACCCAGTACGATACTTCACAAAAAACATAATGCAAATTTATACTATGTCAGACGATGAGAGAAAACAGATATGTGTTCTCTTTTGTCCTAGAAGTCACTTAGACTTTGCATTATGTTATTAATAATAATAATAATAATATACAGTTATTCTCAAATTTCATGTTAAAGCAATTTACATATAGAAAAAAATATTTATTACATCTGTTTAATTTGTCAGTATTTTGTCCCAGTCATCAATAAGATTAAAGGGACACTCCACTTTTTTTTAAAATGGGCTCATTTTCCAGCTCCCCTACAGTTTAACATTTGATTCTTACCGTTTTGGAATCCATTCAGCTGATGTCCAGGTCTGGTGCTAGCACTTTTAGCATAGCTTAGCATAATCCATTGAATCTGATTAGACCATTAGCATTGCACCATTGAAAGTAACCAAAGGGACTATTTTCGGGCAGTGCGTAATATCACCACGCCTGCTGCAGCCATGTTACATCAGCAAAGTCCTTGATTATTACGCCAGTTTGAGAGTATAATCCTAGCCATATCTGCCTAGAAAATGGCAACTTTTAATTTTCCATCGGTCTTAGTACACAATGTAACTACAGAAGAGTCAAGTTTTAAATGGGAAAAATAATTTTTAGCGTGAGGCTAATGGTCTAATCAGATTCAATGGATTGTGCTGGGCTATGCTAGGGGTGCTGGTGCAGGACCCGGAGATCGGCTGAATGGATTGCAGAATGGTGGGAAGCAAGTGTTTAACTCTAGAGGAGCTGGAAAATGAGCATATTTTCAAAAAAAGTGGAGTGTCCCTTTAAACTGAGCTCAAATTAAGACACTAGGTTTCCTAAAAAAAAAAATCCTTTTGAAACCTAGCCCAGTCATCTCACATGCGTCTCGCCTAGAGTATCAGGGTACTTTACATGACAATGATTTAGTAAAAATAATGACAACAAAGTTGTTGGAATGATTCCTGTTCACATCTGTGAAAATGACTAAAACATTTTATCATGCTTGCCAGGTCAGGCCAGTAGTTGTCTGACTATATCTTAAGATATATCAAATGCACAGGCCGTTTCTAAAATGGAAGGCTGCATCCTCCGGAGGTCGCATATGCAGGCTGCATACTTCATCAAGCCTATTTTTTTTGTTAACTGAGCATTATATTCACAAATCATTCACGTATATTCAACAATTTACGCTTAACTAGGAATAATAGTCAACTTTAGAATTGTTAATATTCTGAAATGAGACCGTCTTTATGATGTATGCAGTCTACAAATGTGACCTCTGGTGGATGCAACCTTCCGTTGAGAGTTAACATTTAAAAAGAAAACTTGCATTTAAAAGTTAACTTAAGTGTATTAAAAGTTTGAGATTTCAGTATAGACGGTTTCAGCAGTAACAACATAAACAAGCGGCTTTTGTGGTACACAAGTAACTTCCGGTAAACTCCGCTTAGAATAAATAAAGTACGTTAAACGTAGTTTATTTAACAAGCAAAATAAACAACACATAGATTACCTAGGAAACCAAAACATTTGTTGTTTTTGACGAGTTATTTGTTCAAGAGTTCAGTTTAGCAACTAGTCAGACCATAAAAAATACTGAAACCGGAAGTAAAGTTCGGACCAGATGCGTATCGCGTCACTGCACGTGCGTCCGATGAAACCGTTTATAAATTCGAAATATTACTTTTTAAATTCTTCCAAAAAATTATGATCTCCGCTATCTTTATTTTATTGGTCTGTTCTCTTTCTGTATGTTACCTAAAAATTCTTATTAATTTCCTGAGCTATAAAAGAGCAACTTAAATAAGAGTTATAAAACAGACAAAAGTCAGATGAGTTGTCTTGTGTTTAGTTTAGTAGCTGCCAAACTTTGTGTAGGTGTTCGGTTGAATCGGTTCACTTAAGGCACAGCAGTCACACAGTCATCGCATGCTCATAATGACTCATTTATGCAGTAGGATGCACATACTGTAAGCTTGGGTGTTGGATCCAGGAATGCCATATGTAACCTCAGCACTCTTTTAGGAGGTTCTCCTGTTTAACCAGCATCCCCTCCTGTTCCTTCTGTTACGTTGTACCGTCACACGTCGTGCTCTCCGCTAACTAAAAATATCCCTTGTGGGATTCTGTGGCCGTTGGCTGATCCGTGAAGGATTCTGCTTAAGCGCTGATAGTCAGTCACCTGGTCCATAATCCTAGCAGGTCGCTTTAACTGCTGCCTGATGTCAGATGCAGAGGTAGAAAATGCAGTGCTGTTGATTCATAACTGCAGATAAGTCTTCTTTCCGTGATATTAAAATCATGAATTCAACCAAGTCTGTTTTCCCATAAATTATCTATTTACTCAATTAGAACTTCTAATTGAAGTTATATGATGTTTCACATTTGTCAGTATGAAATTTAATCGAACTTTTGCAGTGAGATATTGCACAGGATGTTTTGCACCATATGAAAACTGACTGACAGTCTCTTTTTAAGCATTGCAAAATACAGTCTCACTGCAGAAGTTGAATTAAATATGGATTGAGTAGCCTGGATCATCATACAGTATAATTTAATTTAATTTAGAGGATCAGGTTTCAGTAAAGAAGCTATAAGTGGTTTTAATTTTGGGGGTAAATGCTTCTTAAAGTGACGCTTAAAACAACCATTAGTGCAGCAATCTTAAGTGTGTGAAGAGTTTCAAATGTTATTCATTGATCTTTGTTAATTCTTTAAAAAATAGGTTGTGCAGGGCTCCAGACTGGCACCAAATAGTGGCATTTTGCCACCAAAATTGGAGAGTGTGCCACTGAATTTTACATCCAGTCGCACATGTGCGACCAGTAAATTTGACCTTTTTTTGTGATGTGACACTGAATTTGAAACAGCACATTGTACTTTCTGCATCTATCATCAAAGTATTTATTAGGAATATGGTGGAAATAAGTAGAAATGTGAATATTTGGTTGGCATGTTGATTTACGGTGTGTGCCCCTAAATTTTCTGGTTGCGCCCCTAAAAGTTTCAGTTGGGGGCCACTGTGCTCCTAGTGAAAAAAGTTAGTCTGGAGCCCTGATTGTGGGTCAAAGTGGCTTAAATTGTGATTGGAGATTTTCATCGAAAAAGCAGCCTTTACAAGTGTAGTATATGTTAAAATGAACCATTTATCCTCTTAACAGTGATTTTTGTTTTTCCCAGTATCACATTAAGTTAATTGTTATGAATCAGGAAACGATTCCTGGCTTCGTTTCTGGTATTCTTGGCAAAAGAGTCTCAGTCTTGGCTGAGATAAAGAACTAGCTAACCACATAAAATGAACTTTAATTTGACTGGATCTGGCCTCTCATGCGCCTATGAATCATAAAGCCAGGCGGTCTAAGAATAGCAGTTGCATCATATTTTGACCTTATTTTCCTTATCTTTCTTATTCTCATATCTAGCATGTACAAATGTTTTGTTCTGTAAAGGCCTTTAAAGATTTGTCCATCTCATATTATAGGATTGTTCAATGCTCAAATGTCTGATTTTATTGTTATTCCTTATGGGTTCTGCTGTGTCTCTACTACAAATTGATGACATTACACACACACACACACAGTGCATACAAGTTGTGAAATGAGAAAAAATGCACAATTGATCATGTGTGTTGCATTGTGTGTGGGACACGGAGGGTTTTCCCGGGACTTCTCTAGTCGGCTGTTGCTTGGCAACCTGAGATTAAAGAGATTGGCAAGGAGAGAGAAAGGGAGGAACCAAGCAAGATGAGAAGTAGGTTCTGGGTGTCTGGTTGGTCAATCCTTTTGTGTCTGAGTACAGCAAGTCTCGTGATTTTTGTTTATAAAAGAACAACACATTGCTGTCTTTTAAACCAACTTAAGCATCAGAATAACACTTTTCAGCAAGGTATCAGATTATTCAAATTCAATCAGATTTTCCATAGATAAATTGGCATTATGTATAGACATGCATTACACAAGCGTGCCTTTTTAGACAATCACATGCATTTAGGCTGGCAGCAACCCATTTTTGCAGTCAATTCAGTCCCAAATCTTGTTAAATGACTCGCATAACATTCTTATAAATGATTGCTTTTAAAGTCCACAGTTTATAATCCTTTTAACTCTAATGGTTGGTTTAAGTACCAGCTTACATGTATTTACTCCATGGTGATTTAGCACACAGGCGTTAGCATTGACACGTTTGCAAAGTGTTTTCCTTCCTACATTCATTTTATGCTTCCTTAAATAAAATGTCTGTTCAGCCTGTTTTAACCTCGGCTGCATTTAGCAATACCACAAGCTTTTAGAAACTTGATATACATAATGAAGTAGTACAATCATTACATCACAAAAGCAAAACTTCATAAAGATGCACAAACGTGTGACTGAAAAATACAATGGTTGGTCTTTATGCAAAGTTCTTTAACAAATCAAGCTATGACTGAAATCAGGTCACTTTATGATATGTCCTGTAAAAGACAGGTTTGGCTTTTTTGCTTACATTCACAGAAAAGAGTGAGATTTGCAACAATTTACACAAAATAAAAGGACTTTAAAGCCAGTTTCAGCGTTTGTGCTTTTTGTCTTTGTAGAGAAGCGTGTACCTTTGACAAAATGGTAAATGCTCATTTGTAAGTCTTCTGAATGAATAAATGTAATATAAATTTAATAATAGTTCAGCAGTGTAGTACAAGAGTCACTGCGTTGGAGCGTTTAAGGCTGGGATTGGCCCACAAAGTCTGATGGGTATTTCATTATCTATTGGCCAGCCTAATTCAATAAGATTGTCTTTAAGCAGCATTGCCTTGTCTAGGGAAACTGAGTTATTTAAAGCAATGACCTGCATTGAGTTTTTTATAAATTAATTTTGGAAAGAAATTTAAAGGGAGTCCCAAGCGAACACGGCAAGTGGGTTTTTCTTGGGTCAGTGCTGAGGTAACAAATTTAACCAATCATTACAAAACCGTTTGTTCACTTCCTGTCGCACGTTTTCACTCGTTGTCTTTTCTTCTTGCACAATTACTCAAGGTTATTTTTAATGTCCTATACAGGAAACGTTCAGCACAACTGAAACATTCTTACCGTTTTGAAATCCATTAAGCCGATTAGTATCCCCTTAGTATCTTTCAATAGCAGGGGACTATTTTCGGGGCGCTGTGTAATATCAGTGCGCCTCCTGCAGCCATGTTACAGAATTAAAGTCCTTGATTATTACCCCAGAATGAGAGTGTGGTTCCTAGCCATATCTGCATAGAAAAACGCAAGTTAGCACACGATGTAACTACAGAAGAGTTACGTTTTAAATAGGAAAAATATCGAAACTCTTTAATTATTTTTGAGCGCAATGCTAATGGTCTAATCAGACTCAATGGATTGTGCTAAGCTATGCTAAAAGTGCTAGCGCCAGACCCGGAGACCAGCTGAATGGATTCCAAGATTGTAAGATTTAAATGTTTAACTCTAGGGGAGCTGGAAAATTAGTGCATTTTTTGTTTTTTTAAAAAGTGGAGTGTCCCTTTAAGAGAAGAAAATCTGTCAATATTCTCCTTATGTGTGTGCTACAACCAGATTTCATTATAGGACAGGATTTAAAAAATCCTGCAGTCTGAGTCCGGCCTACACAATGTAATTGACATATTTACGTTCAATCTTGAATGTTGCGTTTCAAGACTGCCAGGAAGACTTAGAATGGGCACAGATACTAAACAACCTAGATGCTAACTAGTGAGAAAACCATTAACCACATTCCACAGCAATGAAAAGGGTGCGAGTCTATGGAAGCCTATTCTGGTTTTCTAACCACCCTGCATTCTTTTCTTATGGCTGTCTTTCGAATTATTCATCCAACTTGATTTCCTTCCAACAACAGCAAGTGAATTCAGCAGCTATCAGCAGATCAGATGAGTCAGACTTCTTTGCTAGGGCAGAAGGAAATTTGAATCAGCACAGGGTTTCTAAATACCAGGTTTAACAATATCTGGTTATAAGGAAGCGCTGATTACCTCTGCTTCCTTAATCATGTGTGGGAGGTGTTTCGCTTGAAGGGCAACAATTTAATTTTGGTTTAGAAGGAAAACATGTTTCATGTACGGCACCTGATTAGTTTTACAGGGGCAGATGGAGTATTGCAACTTCCACCACAGGGTGTTTGTAATATTAATGTCAAATTCGCACAGAATTAGAAATCTCAGTAAACTATCAGAAGTAGGAGGAGATATATATATATATATATATATATATATATATATATATATATATATATATATATATATATAAACATATATATATATATATATATATATATATATAAAACCCCTCCTACTTCTGATAGTTTACTGAGATTTCTAATATATATATATATATATAATATATTATTAATATATAATATAGATTATTAATTTTTTGATTTTATTATTATATATTTATAAAACGTGTGCACACACACATCATATATACATACATAAACCTCAATAAAGGCAGGAAATGACAGAATATTTATGTATATATTTACAGCTGGTCTACAGAATTAGTAGGCTATTACCTGAGGTAATTTCTCTGGACCTTTTCAAAGAAGGTAAAAAAAATTCCGTAATAATTACGGAGATTGACCACAGTAGGGTTAAAATACTGATGAAATTTTCCAGATTTGTACAACCCTGCTGAAGTATTTCTAGTTTCTAGTTGCGTTCTTGGTGCTTCCTAACTTTGATGTCCTAATACCTTAAATATTACAGATGGTTTAGACGGAGCCAGTTAGTAAGAAGTTGTAACTGCCTTTACAACATTTCACTAGGGCTGCACAGGATGAAACTGCCATTGCGATATTTTGGTTTTTCTGCGATGTATATTGCAATAGGAGAGACATAATGACTTCACAATATTCCTTTAAAAGCTTTGAGAGAAATTTACTTCTGCCTTGCATTTCTTGAATATTATAGCTTGATTATTATTCATGTTAGAAAGCCTGTGAAAGTTTCTATGTGATCGCAACCGCACACCAAATACTGTATTCGTGTAGTGAAACATGGTGAAATTAAATTACAGTTGACCTTTTATCACATTGGGCATGCTTGACCTTTTCTTAAACAGAGCTAACAATATGCAAATGTGAATTATTGAATTTTACTGTTAAACTAAATTAAAACCACAGTGAACGCTAGGACTAATTTTCCTCAACTGAGTTTATCCGAATTTACAGGTTATAATTAAACCATCACCTCAACCTTGCTTCCCTTAAAATCACAGTGTGAGATATTAGTGTGAGATACCTCTCCAGTACTGTAATCCACAACCAAACCCTCAATAACAGCGTAAGCCACAGAGAGACACGATACTCGCTGTGGCTTAAATCCTGAGATCAAACGGCGTGTTTCAGAACACTGCAGACAAGGTGTGTCAAGTGCCATACAACGAAGGGTTAATTATGGGTAATCCACCCTTTTAGGGTTTAAATTAGTAATGAGATGTCAAGAATTCTGTGGTACAGGGTTAATGAGAAGAGTTGAAGCTTTAGGTCTGTGTGTATGTGAGACATGGCATCAGCAGGGTGTCTTATGTCTGTAGACAGTATTGCAATAGTTGTGACAGATGGACATACGCTCCATATAAATGAACAGAGTGCATGCTGGGATTACCTCAAAGAAGTTAATGAGGGGGATAAAACCTTTATCAGAATCCATTAGAGGTGGATAGTGACGGTCACCTATGTGACCGTCATATAAAAGTACCGAGTTCGGTGCCTATCTCTAGTGTTATTGTATAGTTTTATTCTTTAAAGATAAAAACTTGTTAATATTAAAAATTAATTTAACTTTGAACAAACTCTTGCCAGTAAATAACATACATTTTAATCTACGGTAAATTACCGCCAACCAGCTGCAAGTAACACTGTGATTTCTACTGAATGTTTTTACAGTGTAAAAGTGAATCGAATGTAAATGTGTATTTCAGTGTTATAGCTATGTGGGAGGGTTTCAGTTAGCAGCATTTATATATAAATATGGATTGCGTGTCTGCAAAACAAACATTTTAAATTAAATATTGATAACTATTATCAATATTAAATTGAGTTGAAATCAAGCCCTAGTTTTTTAACACCAGTTTGAGAATCAGTTTAAGTTATTGTAGTCTACATTAAGACCACACGCCTCGCATCACATCTTCGGTCTGTGTTTCTGTGGATAAAATGACCTGGTTTCCACGGTGACATACAGTCAAAAAATATATTTGGGCTGTATGGGTGTTGGAGGAAGTGGTATTGATGATTGCTGAATGATTGTGAGAATAGGAAGTGAGTGGTCCTTCATTTCTCACCAAATACTGAACACTCGCATCTCACACCCACACACAGTTCTCTTACAGTATATATACACCTTAAAAAAACACGTACAACAAACTTTCCTTTAACCGAGTGAATAAGGGCTTGTCTAAATCAGACCTCTATTACTTTTCAGTCGTCCTTCATATAAGGAACCCTTTCAGTAAAGTTGACCAGACTGCTTTTCCCAAGACGCTGCACACCCTCATTTCCATGTCTGTTGACTTTCTGTGTCTCATGGTACAGAATGCCTCACTATTACAGATGAAGCAGAAGAGAGACAGACAGATATAATCAGTCTGATCTGCCTGTATTTTATTTTGAACCATTACATGGCCATGTCTCAGTTGCACCACAGGAAGTGTGTTGATCTCTATGTGACAGATAGAGATCTTGCTTGTTTTTTAGCAAAATGGCTGTAATGTTTTAGCATTTATATAAGCACTCAGACTGATGTTTAGTCTGTTGAATTTGTGTTTAATATTTATTCATTTTAATGCTGCCAGGCCAGCCCTGATGCCTGGGGCCGATATTAGCTTAAAACATTCAGTAGCAGGACATATGCTCTTTATTAATAATGCAAGTGATGTGTAGATTTGAGATCAACTTTGCAATGCCACGAACCTTTATGACGTGAAGAGATGAGCCTTGCAGTCACAGTGTGAGCAAGAATTTTTGTATGCACTTTACTTCTAGTGTGCTTTGTTCTTCTGGACACTTCTCTCGATTCTTAACAACTGGGGTATACACATGATACAACCACACTATTGAGATATACAATCACACGAATTTCTCAGTTTTTTCCCCTTTTAGATTCCCGTCTCCATAATGTATTAATCTTGTCAAGGCCAGGTCATGGTGACCCTTCAGTACTGCCCTCTGTTGGTCATGGGAGACATTGACACAGTAACACATTTATATTTATGCAATTGGCAGAAGCTTTTATGCAAAGCTTTTATTCAAAGCAGTGTATTACAAGGTATACATTTTTATCAGTGTGTATATTATTTAGGGCTGCAAAACAATAAATCACGACTAATTGTTTGAAGAATAAAAGTTTTTGTTTACATCATAAATGTACATCTGTATAATTTAATAAAAAACTCTTTATAATTATATATACACATGTAAATATTTCTTAAAATTATATACTTATGTGTGTATTTATATATACATAATTATTATACCCAGTACACCCACATATAATGTAAACAAAAACGTTTATTTTGCAAACAATAAATTATGATTATTCGTTTTCCAGCCCTAGTATTATTTATTTATATATACTGCTAAGCTATACAGGAGCACATTAGGGACAATAGTGAAAATAATCCTAAAAATCCTTTTTGTATTTTGTTTTCTTGCAGGTATGATTCACAGAAAGATAACTATATTGATCTGATGGAGCTGAAGCTGATGATGGAGAAACTTGGAGCACCTCAGACTCACTTGGGGCTGAAGAACATGATCAAAGAAGTGGATGAGGACTTGGATGGCAGACTCTGCTTTAGAGAGGTAAAGACTGTAAATGTTTTAATCGAGCCATTTTAAAGAGTTGAAAGAGTTAAGACGGTCCATTTGTATATAAGTTGTTTCAGATCTGACTGTCATGATTCTTTATCAGTGTAATATTAGCCATAAAGCGCTAACCAGTTCATCTTTTTTTCTAGTTTCTTCTTATCTTCAGAAAAGCAGCTGCAGGAGAACTGGCTGAAGACAGTGGGCTTCATGTCTTGGCCCGTCTGTCAGAGATTGATGTGTCAACTGAGGGCGTGAAGGGAGCCAAATCATTCTTTGAGGCAAAAGTAAGAAATTCCATTCCTCTTATTTTTACTAATTTTTTTCCTTTTCTACCAATGTAACTAAATAGCAATTATTTTTACATATCACTAGATAGCGATTAAAATCGTTAGATCTCAATTTAGTCTCAGGACACCTCAGAAATATTTTGATTTAACAATCATTTTAGTTTCCTGTCCAGACAAATGCTTACAGGGCATTGTTTTAAAGAGCACCTATTGTCCGATTCACATTTTAAAATTGTGTATTAGTTAGGGCTGTCAAAATTAACGCGTTAATAACGCGTTAACGCAAATTCATTTTAACGCCACTAATTTTATTAACAGAGATTAACGCAACGCGCAATTTCTGTTTGACCCTTGGTCCAGCCCATAGTTGAATGAACAGAGACGCAGACAAATGTGACTCTCTCTAAATGAGTAAAAGGTTTTCATAGAAATAAGAACATTAAGCAAATCGTCTACCAAATCCAATGCTCTAAATGCTCGTTGGACATCTGATATGATCTTTATTTATACGTCTGAGAGGTGTAACGTTACCGTCCTCCTAATGCTTAATCTAATACTGTACAAAGATGCGTCTCAATTCATTTTGGTTTCGCTTTTATGCATGACTTAGAAAATAGACTGCAGGACTTGCTTGATGTTAAAAGAGTCATTAAGAGAGATAAAGTTCGGTACCTGATTAATGTTAAAGAGTTATTAAGAGCGACAAGACTCAAAAGCGATCCCCTCACGCTGACTGACTGATATCTGAAGCGCGTGCACACAGACGCGCGAGTGCGCGACCCGGATATATAGACATCTACACAAAATTACAGTTTTACAAATATCTGTTTTGATAAGAATTCACGCAGGTAGGCTCTATAATCTGTTATGTTTTAAGTAAATGTTTGGTTAACTGTTGGGTAAAACTATCTGATGTGTAACATTATATTAGATCACTTAGATTTTAAGCAGTCTGTCTCAATGTCAATCAAACAAAAGGAAAAAAAGTTGAACATACATTGATGATGTTTTTGCTTTGTGTGTGCTAAATCTATTAGTTTTACCAGTGATTTTAAGGTATTGATGTGGTAATATAATGTATGGATGTGGAAATGCTTGTGGTAATTTGACTCTTTCAACTTCAAACACGTGTAGTTCTGTCATATTTTGTTATATTTCAACAAATCATGCATTGTTCTATGTTTTAATAGAGAACGTCAAAATATGAACAACTATTTTTTTTAAATTTGCTTATTCCGACTCAACTTGCCAGCACAGGTCACAAATGATGCAGCAGCAAACAAAAATGGAGAAAGAAAATTTTTTGAAAGGAAAATTCATATACAAAACAATGGCTGGTGATTCTTTTAAAATGTAAACAGGCTGTTGTTAACATACATTTGCATAAAGCATCTATATATGTATATATGATTAGAATATTAAAATCCTGAAAAGTGTTAAATTAGGGTAAATTTAGAATGGATAAAAATGTGCGATTAATTTGCGATTAATCGCAGTTAACTCATGAAATCATGCGATTAATCTAGATTAATTTTTTTAATCTATTGACAGCCCTAGTATTAGTACATGTTAAAGATATGCAAAAAGTACAAACCCCAAAGTAAATGATGACGCGAGTTATCGTCTCCAACGTTAAATTTCTTTTCTTGGACTTAAACAAAATTGTAGGCAACAGTTTACTTCCCGAGATTTATGATATAGACAAGACCGACATTTTAGCAACCGAATCTTTCAAACATGGTAAGGAGCATCACATTTACGGCTGACGTCAGAGGTATTCAGGCCAATCACAACGTACTGATTAGCTGGCCAATCAGGGACACAGAGATTTTCAAATCTGTGCGTTTCAGGAAGAGAGTGAAATCTGGAGCTACAAAAATGTACGGTATGTTGAAATAATGTGTTTTTTAAAGGTATGGTTCAATGGTATTTCATGCATTCTGACTTATTAACACAGTTATAGAGTTGTTTCCTCATGCTAAACGTAGGCAAAGTGTCAAAAAAAGGTATTTCTGAGCCGAATCCACTTCGTACAAGATTCTGAAAGGTTTTTTCGATTAAGAGTCCAGCTGTCATTTCAGGGGGTTCTATACGTATCACTTCTTTTTATGGGCACTTCCTCCGGAAAACCCCGCCCACCCGTCACTCAGTGGGAGACGCTAGAACTTGCAAACATCAGATCACGCGACAGCTTTGTTTAATTTCAAAACTCAACAATGGCACGAATGAAGGACTGTGTTTTTGGATGTAAGGAGAAGAAAGCCAGCCTTATGGAAACAATGGATATAGTTTGTTTATCCAGGGGAGCAGCGGAGGTCTGCGTGTGTGTTTGATGCACTAGATTTCATTGAAAAGGCCCAACCGGGTCATAAGTTGCATGCGGTAAGTAAGACTTCTGTCTTATGTTTGAAATAGGCGCGTGCATATTATATAAATGACACGAACATGTAGTGAATCATAAGTTAAACGGTGTTGTATAGTGTCGCATGACTCGTACTCGCTCCTCCCGCGGTAGTAACTCCTCCTTCTTCATTTTTTTGTATGTTATCAGAAAGAATCGGTAAAGCTAATATTTCTTTTATAAATCTGATTAAACTAAAGACTCTTCGGAGATATATAGGGTGTAATACTACTCCATAGGTACTTGAGATTAATGTCAGAAATGCAGAAACAGTGTGTGTTTAACCATAAACCACACAAACACATTGCATTATACCAAATACACAAAATAACGTTGTTTTTAGCAATGAAATGGGTGCTCTTTAAATGTTCTCATCAGATTCTGGTCTGCACTGACTGCCACTGATCACAAATATAGCATTACACAAAAATAAACATTTTGTTCTTTTTAAAGGTGCATGCCATTAATGAATCCAGCCGGTTTGAATCAGAAATTCGTCAGGAACAGGAGGAGAAGAAGCGCCAGGCCGAGGAGCGGAAACAACGACAAGCTGCTTTTAAAGAGTTGAAGTCAGCTTTTAAATAACCAAGTCCACCTCGACACCCCCAACATACTCATTCTCGTCTGTCTGTTTATGCTTCATCTGAGAACGCCATAAGAGATACTATGCAAGGCTGTGAAACCCTCAGAGATCCATGCAGATTCATCTTTCTGAGAGAGTCACCAGTGTAGTTTGTGTTCATGCCTGGATCTCACACAATCAGCATTGTTCAAATCATTTAATATTATTATGGATTCTGCAATCTCTCTTTCTTTCAATCTTTCTCTCTTTCTTTCAATCTCTCTCTCAGGCTGCTTTTGAATGTGAAGCCAGGCACTGATCTCAAAACACTGGATTGAAGTTGTTCACGTCTGTTTCAATCGCATGTGTAATGTTGTCCTGTACGCGTACTGTAGTTTCTACATCATTGTTCAGTGTCTGTGTCGTTTTAGCTTTAATGGCTTGTTTCACCTCACGTGTCTTGTTCTCATCTATGTTATAACACGGTGATTTAATTATAAGAGTGTAAAAGACAGTTTTAAAAGGTTTTTAAGTAGTTGAGCTTTAATTCTTAGTGTGCCATATCCAGTATGTTGTATTGACATCAGTGGCAATTGCACTAGACTAGAACATCATTTCCTGTGTAGAGAGGAAATGCTTGTCAATGTACCGTTACTAAGTGACATCACTGGCACACGTCAGCAGCTGTTTAAACATTCAAACCTTGGCTCTATTCAACATATATTTTGAGCATACAGTGGTTTATATTTTTACAGAGAGAGAGGGATGTATTAGCATGTGGGGTGATGATTTTAATGGTGTTTGTAAGGAATGCTTATATTTTTTTGCATGATCACTGTGATGTTCCCCAAACTCAAAGTCACCTTTAGCCTGTATGGCTTGCCAAGCTTACAATCTTTAAAATTTACAAAAATGCAACACTGTTTTACCATTAAATCCAGTCGTAATTCAATTCAGTCTCAATATTATGTGTAAAATCAAGCTGCTTTGCCTCGCTGTTTTAACGCTCAGTATTGGTAGCTTGTTGACAGTGTCTGACACCGATTTTATGAACTTAGGGTTTGTCAGATACCCGAAGGCTAAGTTCAGCTTTATTAGGTGTAAACTGTTAGCGTATGCAGCATGGCCTGCTTTTGCTGTTTACTGCTGAAGTCTGGCTGAACTAAATTAGGCAAATATTTACATCTCACGAGCAACATTATAAGCCTTGCACACACCCCTCAGTGTAAGCTGCATTAAGGCATCCTTGATGTATAGAGAAAAAAAGCAGGCGTTGTATAAACCCAGTGCATGTGATTCGATATTAAAATGTGTTTTATGTAACTTTTCTCATCATTAGGTAAAACAATAGATTTCACCAAAAAAACATCTGAAAGAAAAGGGAATATTTTACCTACAATGTTGAAATTATACATTGATAGACTTTAATGGTCATGCAGTGAACGTAACAGGCAGTACACTGTGGCAAAGGAAACTGAGATGCTGTGTATAAAGAAAAATCTATATTTTCATGTGATGAATATTATAAATAATTTTAGTTTTGTATGGAATGGGGTCTTGTGAAAAGAAACATTTTTATTTTCTCAATATGGAATTTGGTTGTTTATGCTCTCCCTTATTTTCTACATATTCCGTATACAATATTCCATAATCAAACAATTTCAGGTAACGTATAGTTCCTTTCTGTATTGGAGGTAATATTGCTATGCTTCATGTTGTATACTTTTTTATGTAAATGTTCTTGTTTGCTCATTAGTTATGTGGGAACAATCGATGTGTAATAATTTGTCTCCTTATCTTCCATCATCTGCATTTGTTTGTTTGCTGCCGTTCAGTTTTAAAGTGTTTTGAATATTGGATGTTAAAGGGTAAATGTCATAATCTACTTGTTAATGTTAGGTAAATAAGAGTTGGAGATAACAGCAAACTGCATCCTGTTAAAAGCCATAAACCGTTATGTCATTCCTTTTAAGAGATTTTGGCAGTTTCATTATGTTGTGCCAAATGTCTAAAGTACTGTGTTAGGCTTATTTGTTATTTTACATTCCGTGCACCTGAAGTTTCCTTGAAATCTATAATAACATTTATCATATAACCCTAAAAAGAAGGTAATATGAACAGTTATATACAGCTTGGTCTAAACATCGCTAATCTACGGTGTTAAGAGTCTATTTAAATGTTGATATTACACTTAAAAGAAGATGTTATGTAATAACTCCTAACTAATAAGGGAAAATATGTTTCAAGTTTTTGTTAGAATAATTAAGATTTGTAGATTTGAGTCATTCACACACATTCCTTGCAGTATTACCTTAAAAGAAGCCAAAAGAAATTGCCCCCTTTCAAGTTAGTAAAGTGAAAAATCTCAAACAGAATGGGAAACAACTGTGTAGTTAACAGTATCAAATATCACATTGTATCCTTTGTTATTAGGTTTATAATTTTGTTCCTCATTACAGCAATTTGAGAATGGTTAACAGGACAAGTCACTCTCTATGTCAGTTAAAACTGTTGGTTATGGTATTAAACTTTGGTAGGCTTGTATGTGTTGATATACATGGCTTCGATAATATGCACATTTATATTTGATTTTCTTACTAAAATGTATAATTATTCTTGTGACAATAAAAATACTTTTAATTTGGAAGCTTTGTCTTTATTGGTCACCACTGTGATGTTATGATTCAATTGCACTTATCTAATATGAAAAAAATCATAAAAAAGCAAAGGATTTCCTAAATTGCATAATCATTTCAAGGCTATGGTGACTTTTAAGGAAGTCACCTAAGAATGAAAATTCTGCCGCCTTCATTTATGAGTTTCTTTATTCGGTTGAACACAAAAAGATATTTTGATAAATGATGCTAAGCACACAATTGACAGACTTCCACAGTATTTGTATTTTCTGGTGTGCTTACCATCATTTATCAAAATATCTTATTTTGTATTCATCAGAAAAATGAAACACAGACGTTTAAAACAACATGAGAATGAGTAAATGATTACATTTTTATTTTAAGGGAACTATCCCTTTAAATAAGCATTCTACCAACAAATATCAACACTAGGTGGAGCCATTAATCTGATGAAAGTCAGATGAAAGAAAACAAGCAATAGAGGATATGCGTTGACGTCACTTTTCCACGTGACCACGCCGGAACTCGCCCTGTTGAGTGGCAAACGTTCAACAAAATGGCTGGTTTTCATAGCGACTGCTGCGAAAATGCCAGTAAAACTGACTATGATCAGCTTAAATTGAATTTAATTGGACTTGATAGCAGAGGTGGACAATACTTAGTTACATTAGTTACATTTTCCAAGCATCTGTGCTTTATTAGGGTGTTTGTTTGTATTGGGAAAAATTTTACTTCGCTACATTCTAAAGCATAGAATACTGTGTATTCTTTTATATTGCATATTAAAATTTATTTAATACCTAACTTAATTAAATTTAAATTGTGTAATTTTACTTTGGTAAAAGTACGTTAATGTACTTAAATATTAAATGTAAAACAAAAACTTGTATTTATTAAATGTAATTTTTAGTAAAAATTATGATAATATGCTTTGGAATGTATGTTTTCCAAAGAAAAACACTGATAAAATACAAATACATGAAAAAATACTTTTAAGTAGAAAGTAAAACCTCTGCTTGATAGTGATCCTAGTAACTTGCCTGTGGTCTGCGGACGTTGGCATGAACGATCAATTTACTTCTCCTTTCGTTTTTTTTTTTGCAGTCTGTAAAACGAATTCTTGTTAATCTGTTAGTACAATCTATCTCACAACAGCCCATTTAGACGCGTTTTCACCGTGTTTTCGCTGATTTCACACTGACATTCTGCCGCTCTGTCTTTTGCCACTCAGTGACCGCAGGCACTTTCGCCGAAGGAGACGTCACGTGCATACCCTCTATTTTCAGACACTGTAATTTCCTCTATATTTTTTAAACTAAATGTAATTATTTAATGCAAGTTTACTGTATATTTCATACGTATACTAATTACCAAGATGCTTGATCAAGATTTATGTTGTCTAAGACGTACTCGACTCCGGAACTATTAAATAAAGCACGTCGGACAGTATTGCACGTTGCACACGGAAGTGAACATCACGTGACGCGCTTTCCTTCGTAAATATTTTGTCCTGCGATTGAATTATTGCTAAATCGCTACTTTAAATGCTTTAAAGATCGCGCCACTCATCATTTACGTAAACATTTAAACATTGAGTTTAAACGGCGCATAATTTGATCCTTAAACCCGCTGTATTGAAACACTGCGGCTAATCTACGAAGATGAACGTGGATCTTCCGCAAACAGGACAGACAGCAGCAGCAGCCACATCCATCTCCAGCAGCAACTGTGTCGCGAACAGCACATCCACAAACGCCAGCAGCATCCCTGCCGTCGGCAGCACGAACGGTGTGTGAAATCATCTATGCGACTGTTTTATTGTATGACGCTGCCTGTAGCCAGACGGATGCATAGTCATATTTACTATACATAAATCATTAAACTTGGTAACGTTACTGTATGAATTAATTCACAAAGTTGGTGTATGTTTGGAGATTCAGCATCTTGTTGTTGTTAAGTAACGTTAGTGCTTTTCTTTCTGACTCTTAATTGTAAATGTATTGATATCATAAATGTCTCTCTTGTTTTTTCACGTTCTTTTTCTCTGTGAATGTAGTTGCTACTATTTCATTATGTCATTAAATAATAATAATAATAAATACTCAGCCTGTTTGCGAACATCTGTCGTATTTCTGTCACACAGTTCCCACGTCGGCTGCCATGGCAACCCCATCATCGGACTCCGCTGTGTCTAACGGGGTGTATGTGCCCACAGGGATCGCCAATGGCGATGTAAAACCCGTTATCTCAACTACACCCCTGGCTGACTTCCTGATGCAGTTGGAAGACTACACCCCTACAGTGAGTTCTGACATGATCCCATATTTTAAGTATATCATACTGATAAAAATGTATACACTGAATGTGCTTTAAGTAACTTTGGGGAGAAATTCATAACTGTAAGTTTTGTGAATTGCGGTTAACAGCATGTCTTTGTTTTAGATCCCAGATGCAGTCACAGGATACTACCTAAACCGAGCTGGTTTTGAAGCATCAGATCCAAGAATGTGAGTTACACAATGTTCTCTCCAGCCGCTTATCTGTGTAGATCAGGGGTGTCCATTCCTGCTCCTGGAGGGCCGGTGTCTCTGCAGAGTTTTATTTCAACCCTAATCAAACACACCTGATCCAGCTAATCCAGGTCTTACTAGGCAGATTAGATACTTTGAGGCAGGTGTGGTGAGGGAAGTTTTAGCTAAACTCTGCAGGACACAGGCCCTCCAAGACCGACTTTGGACACCCCTGTTGTAGATGGTAAAGACCATATCAAGGGTGCCAGGTTTTGCTGGAACAGTTTCAATGAAATACCAAGTTAATAATAATAATAAAGTTGTTGTTAATGCGTAGTTTAAAGAAGAATTATTTGCATTTAAAGAGTTTGGTTTCGAAACGCAATAAATCCATTTTGACTAATTCGGTAAAATGTGTTTTCTATACCAAGAAAGTGACAAGATAAAATCCCCTATTTTCTGTTACAAACTTTCACATAGCATCTTTAGGTTATAATAACATTTAAAATTTAAATCCTTAATTTAATTTTCAAAGATTTATTATAAAATCCGCAAAATGCAATAGTTTTTTTTTCTAAATGCTATAAATCTATTGAATCAATATATAAATGTGCATTCATATTTGCCATGTTATATTAATGTAGTTGACTAGTGGTATACACTGATTGAAAAAAATAAACATTAATGGCATTAATAAAAAACACTTGCTTTATCATAATAAGAACATATCATTGCTGCTGTCATCCTTGGGACATCGTCGCTGAACTTTTTTGACAGCGATCAGCTGTAAAGTGTTTTGGTTCTGCTCGATATTTGTTTACTTAGCGTAAAATAATGGAAAGTTTTTCATAAGATCTGCTGGAGTCAATGTGTTAGCATGACAGAAGCTTGATGCTGTCGTGTGAGAACAAGCGACAGACAGTATTTTTACTTCGCCCGAGTGCCTCTCGTGTAAATTATTCAATTTTGATGGCTTACATTTCTTCCCTGCCACAGAAAACCACCACAGGTTTATCAATACCATCAAAATTACTATTTTGTTTCTTTGTTTGTTGATCACGAAGTACAAAGTAGATGAGGAAAACTAGGATTCCGTGTATTCAAAGCGCCGCCCTTATTGTTTACAATGCGTGAACTGTGCGCTGTGATTGGTTGAGCGGATTTATTGCATTCTGCAGAGAAGGAGGACTGCCGTTTGTCGCGGTTTGGAAAAAAGGGAGAAAAGATGACAGAATAACACGCCGGATATCAGATTTTGCATAAAATTAAGAATTTACTTTTTAATACTGATCAGATGCAATACTGATTTTGGTGGTAACTAATAAAAAAGCATTTATCGCGTTTTGGAATCAAACTCTTCATTTGCTTCTAGTTCTTGTGACATAAAAGTGTTTTCACTCATAAACTTATTTATAAAATGACGAGATCTTCGACAGAATCCGCCTCATCTCCCTGGCATCCCAGAAGTTCATCTCCGACATTGCGAATGACGCACTGCAGCATTGCAAAATGAAGGGAACAGCCTCTGGCAGTTCTAGGAACAAAGCTAAGGTTTGATTAATTTTTATATATTCAATTCAGCAAACAAAAATTTACATATTGTAACAAAATTGCAATTTTGTGTGGTGTAAATCTCTAATTCACTTTTGAGATAAATCTAATCTCATCTAATTCAAGGACAAAAAGTACACACTGACAATGGAAGATTTGACTCCGGCCTTGACAGAATATGGCATAAATGTTAAGAAACCTCACTACTTCATATGAGGAGGATGCGTCACAAAAATGGACTGATTAAAATGTGCTGTTTGTCACATCAGAGCTCTGAAGATGTCATTTTTCACCATTGGCCAACAGGACCTTAAGACATTGTTTTGTATTTTCTAAGTTTGAAAATTTGCCAGCTTGAGTTGTTTCATTACACATTATATGTGAAATTTGTTCAAATCAGCAAAAATTCCCTACGAAATAAGTAGCTTGTAATTAATTACCATATTTTGTCATTGTACAATGTTTGGAAATACTGCTTATCTTATTCTGTTGACACCTTGAATGACTATAAAAAAAATGCTATGTATTTCTCTTAGTTTTACAGTGAATAAAGAAGTTTTCTTGTAAATTTATGATGTCAATATAACAATATACAAATTTGTAAAAACACACCTCACTCTTATCTCCCTTTTGTGTATTTAGTTTAACACCATAAGAGGCTTGAGCTATATAGCATGTTGAAGTATTAATAGAATCGTGAGCTGTTCTCATGTTACCCTATCCAGAGTACAGTATGAAGTTCAGCTGCAGTGTTTATAGAAAGCTCATCACTCCATCTGATCTAGAGCAAAGATTAGAAATACAAGCTTTCGCTCTGTGCTATTTACAGCTGCTTTTCAGCTGTCATATACTCACAGGCAAACATAATGTCAAGCTTAATATTAATGGCGGGCATCTGTTCCCCCAATAGGTAACACTGATGACCTGTACCAAATTTAATATTATGATCTAGTCCAGTTATAGTACAGATACTTGCCAGACAATAGTGTATGATTGATTTTTTTTAAATAGTTGTTTAACTTAATTAGCATATTTTCCTGTTAATGATACTTTGAGTGAATAAAACAACTAAACAGTAAATTGTCTCTGTTTATTTAAATCTTAACCTCAGTTAAAACACACAATGACTTAAGTGTAAGTTGTGTGTATGCAATGAAAATCAAACACGGATCAGATTTAACACAGAAAAACATTCAGCTTTAAGACTTCAGTCCATGGTATTACAGTTAATAGTCAAGTTTTTATTAAAATATACTTTAAAATGTGTATGATGCAGTTAATGAAGTCCAAATCTGAAGTGAGAGGACTTCGGTTACTATAAATAAAAAAGCACCTGTACTAACTGTATTTAGGATGTGATTATACAATATGTATTACTGCAATGTGCATTACAATGACAGGTCAAAGCAAGCATCACATATTTTCTACAACAAATGTGCCAAAAACTCCTCTAGGCTCTTATAATTAAAAATAAAATAAAGTCAGCACAGTGGGTAGCGCAAGTGTGCTAAAAAGTAAAAAAGCAGCTTACAGGGACACAGGTTCGAATCCGGCCTGCGTCACGGTCCTGATCCCATTCCCATAATCTCGGCATTCAATAAAACCAAAAGGCTAATTAAAGAAATACTTGAATAGAAACAAACGTTAACCCTTTGCATATTCCAGACAAAAACTGAACTTTTACCATATGGTACCCAGTGTGCATTTCTTTAGGAATTAAGGCTCAAGAATGTAAAATCTCCTAAATCAAAAACATGTAAATGAGCTCAATTAACAAATGAAATGCCACGTTTTAAAGATTAATGAAGGCTTTATCAGACCTTCTTTCCTCGTTGCTTTCAATAAAATGAGGATCAAAACTGCTAAATGTGTAAATGTAAAGTAAAATACAAATGAAGTGCTTTGCATGTGCTTGCTTTAACCCTTTCCCTGTGTATAAATTTTTCAATAGCATACATCATTAAAAAACTATTTTATTATGTGCAGGTATCAATTTATGTTATATGTATACAGGATTCCTCTTTAAAACTTCTCTTGTAAACAAGTCATAACGCTTCATTTCAAAACAAATAATGTGTCCAGTGAACATAAAATAACAGCTGTCAGCCATTTCACTTTTACATGTGCAGTTTAAACCATCGCTCTACCACAAGTACATGTAAAAACGCTTTCCTTCGGTGGCTCCAGATTACAAAAGAAGACATTTGTCTGTATTATATCCATCTCACTCAGCTGTCATGTTTACAGAACTGAAGTGTGATCACTTCAATGCAGGATGTCTGATATCTTCAGAATCACTTCCTGAATCAAACTGCCCATTCGAAAAAATACACAAAGTTCAGCACTATTGTGACAGTTGTTCATTTCTATGCATTTTACCACTTAGTGGAACAGAAATAGCATAGCAAAGATCAGACTATAAAGAAATAAACATTGTTATTTCTCAATGTGATCACTTTCTTTGAAAAAACATCTTTCAAAACAACCAACACTACCTGTTTATAGACTGTCAAGCAGGTGAACTTGAACAAGGGCAGAAAATTCAAAGAAAATTCATGATGCCACATAAATGATAATAACTTAAAATGTCTACACCGCACTAGTGTCTTCTCTGGGCTTGGCGCTGGGTGGAACTGGGATGGGACGACGTTTACGTTTCGGTGGATTGGGGCACTTCTCCTTTAGAATACCTTTAGCCAAACCTTCCATATCATCTAGGCCAATATTAATGGCTTCTGATAATTCCTTTCTAGTCACAGACACAAACTTTGGGTCGTCAGCCAAGGAATCTAGTCCACCACCTCGCAGTGCCTGTGGGATGATGGGAAAACACGAATAAATAGTTTTTTCTAAGATGTCTTTTCATTTAGCTTGAGAACATCGGTGTATTTTAGAAAGTTTAGATGTAGCCTGGTAAAAAACAAGTTTACCTCCTGAATAAGTTTGTTGGTGGCTGGCGAATCATCTGGACGATTCTCTGAAGTACCATAAGAGGGATTATAGGGGAATTGCTATAATGACACAAAGAGAAAAGTGAGAGAGGTTTTTAAAATGAGTTGTTGACACATCAATAAGTATTTGACACATCAGCATTTTTATCAGTAAGGGAATTTCTAAGTGGGCTTTGACACAAAATTTCCACCAGATGTAGCCATCAAGCCAAATATTGAATTCATACAAAGAAACCAGAACATTTAAGTATACAAGTTGAGTCATAATAAATAAAGTGAAATGACAGAGTGAAAAGTATTGAACACACTTTATTTAATACTTTGTTGGTGATTACAGCTTCTAGACGCATCTTGTATGGAGAGACAGGTCGTCTGCATTGTTCAGGAGTGATTCTGGCCCATTTAAATCTTGAAGGTTCCTTGGGCCTCTTTTATGAACTTTGAACTTCAGTTCTCTCCATAGATTTTCTATGGGATTTAGGTCAGGTGATTGACTGGCCCATTCAAGCAACTTGATTTTCTTTCTTTGAAACCACTTCATTGTTTCCTTGGCCTTTTGTTTGTCCACCCTCTTTTCATTTTCAGCTTTCTGGTGGATGGCAGCAGATTTTTATCCAGAATCTCCCGGTACATTTCTCCATTCATCCTGCCTTCAATAATATGAAGTCTGCCAGTACCCCTTGCTGAAAAGCAGCCCCAAACCATGATGCTTCCACCCCCAAACTTATCTGGTGGTATGGTGTTCTTGGGGTGGTGGGCAGTGCCATTTTTTCTTCAAACATGGTGTGTAGAATGACTGCCAAAAAGTTCAATTTTGCTTTCATCTGACCATACTATAGTCTCCCAATAATCCACAGGCTTCTCCAAATGCTCTTTTGCAAACTTTAACCGAGCCTCAACAAGCTTTTTGTTCAGCAATGGAGTCTTGCCTTGTGAGCGTGCATGGATGCCATGGCGGTTCAGGGCATTGCTTATAGTTTTCTTTGAAACAACAGTACCTGCTGATGCAAGGTCTTTCTGAAGTTCTGCCCGAGTGGTTCTCGGCTCTTGGAGAACTGTCCTACAGGGATCATACGTGGAGCACCTGATCATGGCCGGTTTATGGTGAAGTGATGCTCTTTCCATTTCCGGATAATGGCCCCCACAGTGCTCACAGGAACATGTAGCATTCTGGAAATGTGGCTATAACCATTCCCATCAAAATGCTTTTCAACAATAAGATTACAAAGATCTTGAGAGAGCTCTTTGTTTTTACCCATCATGAAGTCTTTTCTGTGTGCCTCCTGGGTAATGAGAAGCCTTTATAGGCCATCAATTAGGACTTAAGCAGCTGATATCAATTAGTACTGATAGGGGACAGGGTTTCTCTCTCAATACTGACAGATTTCAGGTGATATCCTGGCTTTCTTTGCCATTATTTATTATGACTCAACTTGTATACTTAAATGTTCTGATTTCTTTGTATAAATTCAATATTTGGCTTGATGGCTACATCTGGTGAAAATGTAGTGTCAATAACCCACTTAGAAACCCCTTACTGATAAATGGCAAATACTTATTTTCCCCGCTGTATCTGGTATATTTTTGAAAAGCTCAGATACAAAAGCTTTCACTTATTTTTGCACTTAGAGGGTTTTGAAGTTAAAGTCAAAATAGTTAAATACCAATGAATAGACTAAAATGACAAAATGGCATTTCAAATGCATAAGGAATAATTGACAACAGGCCGTTGAATTATTCGAAAATAATGCACACCCAATGTGTGCAATATTTTCAAATAATTTAAAGGACCGGAGTCAATTATTCCGCTTATACCACAGTTACCACAAACATTGCTATGGTGGTTATTTTAAGTCATTTGACAAGTCAGGTGTGCATCTTACGGAAACATAATCAATACCCATGGAACAATTCTTAACCAATCAGAATAAAGCATTCAAGAGGTCCATGCTATAATGACTTATAACATGTTCAAGGCCAATTAAATGACTGAACCTAAATATAAGAGCCTGATAAATAATGCTAATTCACAAGAAAACCTGTCTGAAGCACTAAGAAAGTTTTACATCAGAACCCTATATTGTATATATGTGTGACATCTGTCCATACCTGTGTGATATCTGTCCTCACAGTGTAATTCGACAGCCTTCCGTCATCAAAACCTGAAGCTCCGCCCCCATACGAACTAGAATCTCCTGTAGGTGAATGTTTGATTGGCTTAGACATCTTCAGCAATTCAATGTGACTGTCAAAGTAACAAATTCAACATAATATTACACTTACTTATGTCTTGAGACTCAGTCTCAAATGAAAACCCGGAGGAAATGCTAAAAACACCAACAAATAAGCATTAATCATTGTGAATTTGCATTGCGTACATTTTCCTTGTTATGAAATACTCACTCTTCAATGAAGTTGGCGTTGTTATTGGTGTTGCTTGTCATTGGCATGTTATCAGGGAAGAACTCAGTGTTCGGGAGGAAGACAGAGTGAGGGGGGGACTCGATGTCCTCCGGATGGGTCTCTGTAAAATGAAGGGGTCTCTGACTAGTCATATGCGTGGATAGGGGGCTGTTGGGCTCAGAGGCAAAGGGGTCAACATGAATTCCAAACAGACCTCCTGTCCGCTGCAGAGGATAAGTAAAATTATTAATAAGTTACACTCAAACACTCAGACTACTATCATTGCATGAGCTTTATAAAAATGCTTTACTGCCCACCCTGTAAATGCCCTCCTCTCCAGCCTCCATTGCACGGTCCATCTCATCCTCTGCGATCAGGTCACCTGAGATGGCCCTGTGCAATTCAGTTGCTGCCTCCTCCTCGATGCTGCGCAGACCTGCCTGTAAAACACACATGAAAAAAAACATGATGATGAGAAAATGATGACAACATTTTTATTTTTGGGTGAACTATCCCTTTAAGAAAGCTTTGGCATTTCCCATCAGGTTTACCTTAATCTCCGCAGCATTCTTTTTGGTTGGCCGGTAACCGTAGTATTCCTCCTGTCGCTGCATGAACTTGCGGAAGTGTTCCTGAAGGAGAAATGTGGCGTAGAATTTTCCAACGGTGACCTCGTCCTCTATAGCAGATAGTTCATGTCAAACCAACATCATCAACACAAGAAAGCATAATTTACTAGTTTGACTCATTTACATAAGAAGTTTATCTAAAGCATGTTACAGTGCATTCAAACTATACATTTTTATCAGTATGTGTGTTCCCTGAACCCATGACCCTTTGTGCTGCTTATGCAATGCTTTCCAATTGAGCTGCAGGAACACACTTTTATATCATGACAGCCATCTCACCTCCAATGGGAGGAATAACCTGGTCCAACAACTTCATACTGGTCCGTTTCCAGATCTTCTTGATAATGGCTCTCAATTCCTCATTAGCCTGCTCGAAGTTTCCTAACAATCCAATTGAACTCAATTTTACTTCTAGAGCACTTTTTACAATTTTGTATTTTTGCAAAGCAGATTTACTTTTTTTATACATATTAGTGTAAGCAGTTAAGACATTAAATAATATAAAAATATGAAAAAATACAGAATGGATGGTATTATAGCATTTTTTTTTCATAAAATCTACAAAGCCACCACAAGTTTTGACCAGGCAATTACATTCAGGTCCATCAACCAATACTCACCTTCAGTTTTGATCTTCAAAGCGGTTCTGACCAGTGCAAAGAGAGTAGCATTGAAGGTCACTGTTCCATCACTGTTCAGCGGCATGTTCATAGAAATCAGTCTCTGAGGTGAAAATTGACAAACAAACCTTGAAATCCACATTGAAATGGATGATTCAAGCAGATTATCCACATGGAGAAGTCCTATTATCTGCCTTACCTTACATGCAGAGCGATGAGGACAGAATTTCCCAAAACCCAACGGTGGCTGAAGCCTCCGCAAAAGAGTGACTACATCCAGATGTTTGATTCGTCCACTTTTGAAATATACAAAACGACATAACTCAATAGTTTATTACTGTAAAGCCCACAATGTTGAACAATGCTTGAGATCTGAAGAACGGTTTTCTTGTACTCACGTCGCTTCAGGATCGTACTCCGCCCAGATCTTCTTGAATTCATCCAGGTGATGCGGGCCGAGGATCGACCAATCACGAGTGAGGTAGTCAAAGTTGTCCATAATGACGGCCACAAACAAATTGATAATCTACACAAAACAATGAATAATGCTGATACATTACTGCATTCAAACCTGCTTAGCATTTAGTGACCAAACTGTGAATCGTAAAAAAAAAAGTACTGTACTTTTGCTGTAGTTATGCAGCTGTTGGCAGTAACTTACTGTAGATTTAAATGTATGTTATTTACTGGCAACAGTTTGTTCAAAGTTAAACGAACATTAAACAAGTCTTTGTCTTAACAGAATAAAAATATAAAATAACAGCTTCATGCAAAGTAAAGTTTGACGTTCATTTAACTTTGAAAAAACTGTTAAAAAACAGACATTTAAATCTACAGTAAGTTACTGGCAAACAGATACCAGTAATACTGTAATTTCTACAGACATTTTTAACAGTTTAAGCATGTTGGAGAAACACTAGCTTCACATCTGCTTACCAAAAATGCATTCAGCATGTAAAAGCTGAGGAAGTAGAAGACAGAAATGCTGGAGCCGCAGGTGTACTCTTCTCCAGGGCCAAAGTCTGATTTGGGGTCACAAAGTTTTCCATACATAGAGGCCAGCATGATCTTATGCCATCGCTCTCCAGTGGCCACACTGTCAACCCAAATATTGATCAGATAATCTAATACAGGCTCCTATTTTCATTTTCCTGCTATTCTTACATGTTCGGCTTACCGAAATAATAACAAAACAGCTTGCGGGAAGGTTTGAAAGTTGTTGTTGCGGTTAATCTCAGTACCATCGACCAGCGCAACTTTACCAAACATCTTCAGAGAGAGAGAGAGAGAGAGAAAGAGAGAGAGAGAGAGAGAAATAAGAAAAGAAAACAGAAACTGGAGAAACTACATTAAATTTCAACAATTGTGTGGAACCAGTAAGGTTCAGCTCACCTGCATCCCAATGACAGCATAGATGAAGAACAGCATTATAATGAGCAGAGCCACATGAGGCAGTGCCTGCATAAATCAACACATAATAATAGACTGTAAAATACTGTATGGATACACTGAAGTGAAGTCTGAAAATTATATGCTGAAAATTATCTTCAGAAAATGAGAATTGAACCCCTGACCATGCCATTGCTATTGCAATGCGATATCGGGTGAATTACAATATTAGCACATCCTAATCCAATTTTGAGATTAGGAGCATCAACGTTTGATTTTAATCTTTGACATAGCCTTCCTTAGTCCATATAAAGATCTCAAGGTTATTTCAAAAAATGTTCTTTACATTATGTACGATGATTTTAGAGCAGTAAATCACAAAAAAATGATTTTAGTTGGAATTGCACATGCAAGGTCACATCATCTGACCTGAAAGGATTTTATAAAGGTCCACAGAAGGTTCCTGATCCCCTCTGAACGATTGAGCAGTTTAATCAGACGCAGCACACGGAACAGACGGAAGAAGGTGATGGTAATTTTGACATTTTCTTCATCCTATAATTAAATAAAGAATTTAATAACATCTTAAATATTAAACAAGATATCATTTATTAACAAGGCAGATGAAGAATTACTTACAGCTATGGCTTGCATTGGGTTCACCTCCTGAAACACAAATAGACTCATTATTTTCATCAATGATAAGAGTCACTTTTTTGTATTTGCATTACATTATATATTAGTCACTATTTAACATTTGAAGTAGATCAAAAATTGTCTAAATGTTCAACTTTTATAAAAGCTTTTGGTCCACTTCAAATGTTGAAAAAATATGCAGCATGAGGTTAAAACTTGGTTTTGCAAGTCAATTCAACCTTCTTTTTAAAGTTTTGGCATAAAAAAGTTGACATATAAAATCAAGTTGAAATTGTTTTACTTATTTTTTTTAAAGGTGCATTGTGTAACTTTTAGAAGGATCTAAAGACAGGAATGCAATATAATATACATAACTATATTATCAGTGGTGTGTCTTTCATAATGAACTTTTATGGGTTTATTACCTTAGAATGAGGCGTAATTACCTACATACAGCGGGGTCCATAGATATGTATATAAAGGCTAGATGGCTCAAGGCGGAGTCCCTAACGGCATCACCTGGCGGCCATCTTACGACAGGGCGCTCGCTCACTCGTAGCATTGAGTTTAATGGTGCAGGTACTTTTAAATGACCATAACTTGCTCAATTTTCTACCGATTTTCAAACGGTTTGGGTTTTTACAAACGTTATTAACGTGGCTATAATTCTGGATGCTTTAACATGTTTCATGAATTTATTTTTTATTTTTAGTATAGGTATGCAGTGTCATAGGTACATCTTTGACGTTTATAACAAACCAAACCGTTTGAAAATCGGTAAAAAATTAAGCAAGTTATGGTCATTTAAAAGTACCTGCATCATTAAAACTCAATGCTACGAGTGAGCGAGCGCCCTGTCGTAAAAATGCCAAAATGCGGACGTTGCACTTAATTGGCCAGCAGCGCGGACGAGCCATCTAGCCTTTATATACATATCTATGGCGGGGTCCCCTTACATGGAAGTCGCCATTTTGTGCCGCCATTTTTCTACAGTAGCCCTAAATGGACAAACTGCTCTACAAAACGTGTTTTGTCACTACTGTATTTTATCTTAAGGGGGTCGCACACCGGCGGCGCAGCTCAGCAGCGCGACGCATCGAGTCGCGTCTATGACAACTCTGAGGTATCGTAAACCGGAAGTGGACATTAAATAGCACAAGCTTCGTCCGTCAGATAGTGTCTACTTCAAAATGCAAAATATACGTTAGCAGCCAATGTTAATCGTTATTGATTTGGGACAAATATGATGTTATTTAATGTTAAACTATGTGAGTGGCGCTCTGTGGCGCAACAGGGATTTGAGCAACATCCTGAATCGTAGCTGGGCGGCGCGGACAGGCGCCACCTATCTGCGCCGGTGTGCGTATACTCATAGAGAACAAGGTGTTTGAGTTTTTTAGAATGGCGCAGCGCTGAGCTGCACGTCCTGTGTGCGACCCCCTTTAAAAGACAACATGTTTGTCCTGTGGTGGTTACTGTAGTTTCTCTATGCGTTTCGGTGAACGGTGGACTAAAGCCCGATTTATAGTCGTGCATTAGCTCTACCCCGTAGGTTATCCGTAGCCTGTGTGTAGCTCTGCGTTGCTTGACATGCACCTCGCAAATTTTTTAACAGCGCGTCCTTTCTACGCAGACCGCAAGCGCTGTGATTGGTCCACCAGAACTGTTTATTTACTTCCATCATTGCTGGTCTTCTCAAATCATACACAAGTTGCTGTTTCTTCTTCGTTTGTGGGTTAACTTGCCAAGCTTCTTCTTCTTTGATGGTCGCGCTGCTATTGTGGTTACACGCGTGGATACTGCCTACCAGCGGTCTGCGCGTGTGTTTGCACGTCGACGCGGATGACGCAAAAGTATAAATGAAAACCGCAGAACCTACGCAATCGCAGCTACGCCGCAGGACCTACGCACAACTATAATGAGCCCTAAAGCCGTTGGTTGCAATTCACAATCTCACTGCTGGATGCCACTAAAATCTACACATTGCACCTTTAAGTTAAAGTAAAATGAAATATATGTTGATTTGACAAACATGCTGCAATTTTTTTAGTGTAGTGTATATAAACTATAAAGTTCTATAAAGTTCTTCACAACTTTAAAGCAAAATTGTTTAAAAAATAAATACTTTCCCTCATGCAATAAATGTAAATGACTTCACACCCCAAAAAACTTATACCCCTATACACTCTTTTACAAGTGCCACTGAAACAATTATTACCAATGCAGAACAAAATTCAAGACTATCAAACACTTTATTCATCCTCCTATCTATTCATCTTTCTATTCACAAATTTGAGTTGTAGTGCATGTGTGGACACAGCAGCCTCATGCACTGATATTTACAGCACAACCGTGAAGACACCACAGTCCTCCACTGGACTCCAATGCAGTCTGAGGAAAACAGAGGATGGTTACATAAAACAGTGATATGACTGATGCAACAGTACATGAATAAATGTAGTGCATGAGAGAAATGGGATATAAAGAAAGACAAACATAGCACATCAAGTGGTTATTAACAGCATACAGATGACAAAAAGTGCCTCAAATCATTCTTGGTGATGTGCAGCAGTGTGTATTAAACAGCTATGTAAACATGTGAAGTGAATGATACTAATATCAAGACTTGACACATTTATTAACATGGGTGAAATGAATCATGTCTGGCCGCTGGTTGATTGGATGAGATATACAGTCACTAGGCGCGAGCCGATGAAATAAGTACCTCCTGCGTACTAATGCTGTTATTGAATGCCTGCTGCCCTCTTTGCTTCATGTATTGCTAAATACAGGTTTAGAATACAAGCCATTGTTGGTCACCATTTGAAATGCTTGTGGTTTTGTAATGAGATTTACAAGCTTTGTGAAGAACCGCTTTGTCATCATACTCACATCCAACTCGCTGAGGACCACGTCAACGATACTGCCGATCACAATGATAAAATCAAACACGTTCCAAGGATCTCCGAAATAACCCTTAATAGACCAACATTATAAATGCATATTACAGGAACAGGTGAATTCGAGTTATGATTTACTGGAGTTTCAGAATAAGTGAAGAAGAAGTACCTTTGCTTTAAATGCAACGAGTTTGACCAACATCTCGGCGGTGAAGAGGACGGTAAAGATGAGATTGAGAGTGTCAGAGAGTTTGGTAATATACTCGGCCTGGTTGCAGTGCTAAATGAGTGAGAGAAGACAAAGTCACAACAGTGAGTAATGGATGAACTACAGCATGAAATTGCAACAAGGGTGAAAAAACTGTACACTTTGCTATCACATAAAACCAAAGTTTTCTTTAACTTTTATCTTTTATTTTTACCCAAGTACATTACCATTTCCATTACCAAAAAGACAACCATTTCTTTTAATATTTTATTGGTTTGTAAATAAACCGGACTTAACCTTAAACTTTATGTGCTGTTTACCTGCATTCCAAGACACAGTGTGTTGAGCATGATGAGGAAGAACATGAGATACTCAAAGTAACAGGAGGTTACAAAGTACCAGACTCGGTACTGGTGTGGGTTTTTTGGGATGTAGCACTTGAGGGGTCGTGCCTTCAGTGCATACTGCACACATTGACGCTGGTAAGGGGCGAGAGGACACAAGACAAACATTATGACATCATGGGAATACAGGACGTCATTTTGCATGCATATTATCTAGTAGATTATTGGCTGCACTGACGAGTAAACCAATTTTTGCTTGATCTCAGGATAACATTTGTGACCAAATGAAAATATGAATTATTTAAAGGTGCAGTGTGAAAATTTTAGCGGCATCTAGTGGTGAAGTTGAAAATTGCTACCAACGGCTTAATCCACTGCTCACCCCTCGCTTTTGAAACACAGAGAAGCTACGGTAGCCGCCACCGGACAGACATGTCATAGTCGGAGACAATTTAGTAAAAAAAATTGTCCGTTTAGGGCTTCTGTAGAAAAATGGCGGCACAAAATGGCGACTTCCATGTAAGGGGACCCTCGGTGTATGTAGATAAAAATGTCTCGTTCTAAGGTAATAAAAACATAACGGTTCATTATGAAAAGTCTTTATACACCCCTGATAATATAGTCTTGTATAATACTTTGCATTTCTGTCAAGAGATCCTTCAAAAAATTACACACTGCACCTTTAAGTGCACAAAACAGATACAAATCAGATGCATACAGAAAATCTGTTTGTTTGCACAAAAATTCTAGACTGCCTAGATTCAATATATAAATGAGAACCTGAGCCGGGTGCATAAAAATAGCTGGTAAGTTAAGACTGTCTCTTAAGTTTGACCAACTAGCAATTAGTTTGGGCTAATCGGTTTTACTTTTTTAATTAAAATGAGATTCATGTACATTTTCATGTAGACTCAAAACATTGATGACTAACTTGTAGGACTAGTCTAATCAATTTATGCAACCAGCCACTGAGAACATCCAGCTTGATCTTGTGAGAATTCGTACATATTTTACGAGTTGGCTAATTCGTATGAATTCATACAAAGTTAATTGTGCAAAAACGTACCATTCTCATAAAAAAAAAAAAAAAACTAAACCAAACCCCTAAGCCTGCCCCTAACCACAACGGCCCAGGGGTCAATGCAAATCATACAAAAACGTACAAATGTGGTCGTATGAGTTAATACGAATTAGCCAACTTGTAAAATATGTAAAATTTCCGTGAGATAGTTGGAACATCCATCTTTTGCTGGTTACCTGGTTTTTGTCCAGCTCACAGTCTTTGTACTCCTCCTCTCCTTGTTCTTGGAAAGTGACGATGACAAAGCCCACAAAAATGTTCATCATAAAGAAGGCGATGATGATTATGTAGATGACGAAGAATATGGAGATGCCCACTCGGTTATTGAACACAGGGCCTGAGTTCACTGAATCCGAGTCTATGGCCGTATACAGGAGTTCTGTTAAAGAAGAGTAGAGGAAATTTGGGATTGGTATTTGTTACTTATCTTAGATTTTGTCATTTAAATCGTATTAACACTAACAATTTTATGAGGCTATTGTGTGCATATGAATATTAATAAATTGTAAAAATTAGTTCATAAAGGTCTTAAAAAAAATTTATGTTATATTTTTACAGTCAAAATTGTTTAGATTTTTTACTATAATATAAAGGTAACAGTTGGCTTATTACTGAGAATTAATATAAATACAAATGAATATAAATGTGATGAAGCTCTCTATTAGAATTATTGGATTGAAACATCTAAACGCAAGATTTTCACAGACTTACTCTGGCCAGCCCTCAAATGTGGAGATGGTGAAGAGCGCCAGCATGCCGTTCAGCACATTGTCAAAGTTGAAGTTGTTGTTGACCCACTTTCTCTCATGAATCTCCATGTCATGGAGAGAGCTCTGCACATGCTTAATAAATGTTCCTCTGAGAACAACCAAGAACAAGTTTTGCTTAGCTTTTCATCAATCCAGACCAGCTACACAAGCAGAAAGTAGCGCAGAAATGTGGGCAGAAATACTTACTGACAGTCAATTTCTGTGTTTTGCAAGGGATCTGTGCATGAGTATAATTTGCCCTGCAGAGATAGGATAAAGTAACACAATCATCAGTACCGCCTCCATTTAAAAATAAAATAGTAATATATGTACATTGTACGATTTGGTGTTGTCTTACCTTAAAAAGCTGAACGCCTATGCAGCCAAACATGAAGTTTAAGAGCAAGGTGACCAGGACGATATTACCAATGGTCTTTACGGCCACGAACATACACTGGACAACATGCTGGAAAGTGGAATGTGAGTAAACAGTATTTAGTGCCTAAATGGGATTGTGATTTAAAGTCCTGCCTATGTGCATAGAAAGACTTTTTTTTTTATTTAATTTTATTTATATAGCGGTTTTCACAATTGTTTGTTTCAAAGCAGCTTTACATGAATAGATGCAGAAAAAACAGAAAAATTGTTAGACAACATAAGCAGCAGAATACAGTGGCTAAGATTAAACCATACTAGTGAGCGTAGTAATAATGTAACACATAGAAGAGAGTGCTAAGTTAAGCCAATGTCATCTGACTCCCCAGAGGTTGAAAAACCCCCCTAGGAGAAACCCCCCAGGGGAAAAAGTCCTAGGAGGGAAAAACCTTGAGAGAAAGCCAGACATAGCTAATTCTATAGAGGATACTATATAAAACATACTGTTATACAATATTAGTAATATTGTATAAAATTATAGACTGTCTTATTAAAGAACTGAATTGGGGGAAGTAAACTGATTCCAAATCTAAATTCAAATGCCTCAGATCAAAGCACCTGTCGCTTTTCAATAAGTTAAGGTGCAGTAGACATACAAACCTTCAATCCTTTGGCTCTGTTGATGGCCCTTAAAGGTCTGAGGACCCTCAACACCCTGAGAATCTTCACCACAGAAATGGTACTAGATCTGCACATACAAACAAATGCTTTATCATTTCTAGTCAATTTTAAAGTAAACATTTTTGAAATGCATGTAAGTTTTAATATTACGTGTTTGAACCTATGCCAAATATTGCCTATGCCAAAGCATGAAAATTATTGTTTCTTTATTCAAAATATATTCTACTTACTCCATTCCCATAGATAAGAGTGATACGGCCACAACAATGAGGTCCAGAATATTGAAAGAGTTTCGGCAGAATGAGCCTTCATGCAGGAAAGCTCCATAAACTGTCATCTGAAAATACACAACATGTCATGGCTGCATGAAAGGTCAAGCAGACAAAACTGTATGTATATTTATAAATTATTTAAATGTGTTCCTGTAGCTCATTGTGTTAGTAAGTGTCTTTGAATTAAAATGTTTATATAAATATAAATGAATATAAAGTGAATCTGGGTGATTCTCACGAAACCATTGAAACACCACGGCACTAATGATTTTAGCTTTAAAATGTGTAATATAGTAACATTAAAAAGCATCAGAATTAACACAATACTGTGTTCTACCTTGCACAATTTGTGATTTCAACATAAGAATTTATAATTGGAAATTTTATCTCATTTCTGCTGAAATTCTCATTACCGCAATGTGTCCGGCTGTGTTTGAACATGCGTTATGTTGTAATTTAATCAAATTAACACAAAAATATTATGATAAAAATAAATGGATGTTTTGCTAGACTACTTTAGATGACAGAAAAAATATTTACTGAATATTCATGTATAATAATAATGAAGAAAAATTTGGAAAATGATGTGTCCATGCCTGATGTTCTCATCCTCCGCAACACTTTTTGAGAACAGTTTAAGCACACATACAGAATTTTAATAAAGTTTGATTTTGAGTGACCAAGCACATGGACCAGTTACTTCAAGATGGCTACCAGGTAAGATCATTTTTTTACAGTTAATTTGAAATATTGTCTTGTCAGAATGCTTACACGACATTTTGATTATCATTACCGCAACAGATGCTTATTAAATGTTAATTTAATTAATAGAAGCATAATACTTTGATTTTAAATGCATGTGCAGAATCTCCAAATTATGTTCTTTCAGGTTTGTCATGTCATTTTGAAAATATGTCAGTGTTGATGTTTTCTGACTGTTGCGGTAATGAGATTTTTTAGGACTATTTTTTTAAATTATGTTACAAAAAGTGTTAAATGATAAGTAAAAGTTTTTAAATTAATGTTCCCATTTACTCCAGACTTTGTTTTTCAATGTCTGGTGGGAAAAAAGGTAAATTTAAGCAATTTTTACATTTTCATGCTTGACATTTTTAAAACCAAGTTTTCGTGAGAATCACCAATCTACTGTATATGAAGATGACAAGTGTGTTACCTTCAGCACAATCTCAATGGTGAACACGGTCGTAAAGACAATATCAGCATAAGCCAAGACCTGTGAAATCAATGATTTTTATGATCTGATCATTTATGATTAAATTCAGTCTTAGATCTGTGAAGGTTTGGTACCTTGTTTCTGAATGAACGGGGGTCGATGGGGTCTTCAGCTGCCAGAGAGATACTACTGAGGAGGATGAAGAGGAGAATGATGTTGGTGAAGGTGGTGTGGTTAATGACCCTGTGGCAGAATTTCCGTAACCTTGAGCAAACACATTTTCAGTTACTAACTTATAGGAGTAAATTACTTACTGACATTTTGGGATGGTTTTAAAAATTCCCAGAAGAAAAATTTCCCTTTCGTAGCTCAAGAGATTTTATGAATTTCTTAGTTATGTTTCATTTAAGTTTCAACTTGATCTTCTTAAATTGCTTAGGAGAAATAAAAATAGAAACAAATGAAACAAAAGTTAAAATACATCAGCTGTAAAATGAATGTAGATTATACAGGTAAAGGTATCTGGATTTGAATCAATTTGATGAGAAGTTTACATTGAAATTTTCAACAATATTGACTTTTGATTGCACTTTGTAAGCTTATTGTTACTTGTTGAGATCTCTACTAAAACTAATAGAAACATTTGGGAGAAGTATCTGAGATGCAGGACGTTGAAGCAAAAGTTTCCGTTTGCTCTTTATTTAATATAATTAAAGAGCTCTAATCTGTATTATTCAAAAGTGTGTTTTTGTCAAATTTTGATTATTACCAAACACATGCGTTACTTGGACATTCTTGTGCAAAAATGGTCAAGCAAGAATCCTCACTTATTCTGTGGGCCAAAAATGAAAAAGGAGCTGGCATCAGGCATGGGCACCACTGTCTCCTTGAGCTGCAGGTCAGCCATGGGTCTGGGTCTGGGACTGCTGGGAATCTCTGGTTCCTCTTCCTCATCATCACCTGAGCAGGAGAAAAAGGTATGAGCAGAATTACACAATCACTGACACTTCAAACAAATCTTGTCCATATAAAATCTTGTGTGAAATAAGCAGTTCACTGATTCAGAATAAATCACTGATACACGAGCGCTCATCAGCAGGAACAAATGATTTGTGAATAACGCAGAATATAAAAGCTATTTATGTTGTAATGAATTTTACACGACTGAAGAACCAAATGAAAATAGCCAGCACAGTGGTTTGAAGTGTGCTCCATAAATGAGCTTGTAGACTGGAGCTAAGAATAAGTTTAACTTATAATAGATCTTCGTTCTCAGAACTTCAGCCTTTCCGTGTTTAGATCTGTACTGCCTGAGACAGCATTTTATGAATTGCTTTATATGAATGTATGAATAAGATCATATTTAAACCCATTTGTGTTAATTCTTTGAGCCTCACCTGGAAAGTCTGCGGGAGGGAAGGGGTCCTTCACTTCATTCACATTTGATTCAAACTCATCGATCTTGAGCTGAGGCACATAAATAAATCCTGTTTAATTTGCTGATATCACTTAGTAAACAACGACACTAGTTCATCCAAGTTTAAACATTTTCTCATGATTTGCTCATGCCGTACCAGATGACTTTTTTTCAGCTGAACACAAATAACTTTACATTAAAATAAGGTCATGTTATATTATCGATTCTGTATACTATCGATTCTGTCTTTATCGATTGATGATTGGTTCTTTTAACTGGAAGGCAGAACTTCATATTGAGCATTGCACTGTTCCCCATAGAGGTTCGGAAGTCACGTCACCCATTCTGTTTATGCCACCATATTGGCAGACAAGGACAGCCAGGAGCGAATATGAAATGAATGGCGTCATGGCAAAAGAGTTCACTGCACACTTTAATTCAAAAGATATAGATATGTACATCCAAAACTTAATAGATGAAACATAACCCTACTGAAAAATCCATCTAAGACCAGCATAAGCTGGTGAGCTGGTTTTAGCTGGTCTCCCAGCTTGGTTTAAGCTGGTATTGCTGGTGTAACAAGCTGGTCTAGCTGTGTTTTGGTCACTTTTTAAAGGCGGAGTCCACGATGTTTGAAAGCCAATGTTGATATTTGAAATCACCTAAACAAACACGCCCCTACCCCAATAGAATCTGGACCTTCTGTTGATAGACCCACCCCACACATACGCAACCCGGCAAGGATGTCGGTTAGTAGGCACGCTCCTTACTGCTGATTGGCTATAAGTGTGTATTGGTAGTCTGCTTGCATTTTTGTAAAGAAACTTTGTTAGAGATCAGATTCAGAATGATTATCAAAACACAGTTTAAAATTAATTAAATTAGTTTTTGCTTCATTTTTTTTTACAAATTGCGTAAGATCTAGTGCCATCTAGTGGATAATAGCGGAATTCCAGATTAGCGTAAAAACTTGCCAGGAAAGCGTCATTGACATAGAAATGTTTTCTCTTAAAGGGGACATATCATGAAAATCTGACTTTTTCCATGTTTAAGTGCTATAATTGGGTCCCTAGTGCTTCTATCAACCCAGAAAATGTGAAAAGATCAACCCAGTAACTTAGTTTTGGTAAACCACTCTCAGCAAACATGTGAAAAATAGGTAATTGAAATTTGGCTCCCCCTGTGATGTCAGAAGGGGAAAATACCACCCTTTAATCTGCACTATCCAACCAAAGCACTGCCATTTAGTACAGAGATCAACTCATTTGCATGCACGTGGCAATCTTAACATGCTATAATTTATCTATATGGTATTTTGAGCTAAAACTTCACATACATACTCTGGGGACCCCAAGGGCTTATTTGACATCTTAAAAAGTCTTGTGAAATGTCCCCATTAATTGACAAGATAACTTGTCAATGGCGGAGAAAGAGTTAAACATAAAACCCTTATACAACAACATGCTGAAATAGTAAGGTTTGTAAGGTATAAACAGTCTGGTTTAAAATGATTGTTCAACCACTAACAATACCAATGCTACAGCACTCAAGCTCTCTACAATTGCCTGCCAAGAGGGCGGGGTTTAGGCTTCGTGATGTCAACAGCAGGATCTCTACAGCAGTGCTCAATCTTGTTATATATTCAATACATTGCTATTTGTTCGTGTTCAGCTAAAGAAAGTCATATTCATCTGGAATGGCATGAGGGTGCATACATTTTTATATTTAGATGAACTATTCAAGGTGTGTTTACTTTAGCTGTAGTGGGCATCCCCTCAGCTTTTGACCTGGACTCCATCAGTCTCTTGGCCATCAGGAGTTTCTCTTCCTCACTCTTCTCTGGCATTGATCTCATAAGACAGTTGCATATCTTTTCTATAACAAATGTTGGCAACACTGAAATGAAACAATACAGAAATACTTAATGTATGACCTCATAAGCTTTCTTCTGGCTTTCTCTTCTGCTTTCTCCTTCTGTGCTTCTGTCAGACTCTCGGCTTCAGCAAGATTGTCCACAGCGATGGCCAAGAACACATTCAAAAGAACAACTGACGACACCAAGCTAAGGAAATAAACCACTATCACAACAACATATCATCACTGGACCTAAAAAAACACTTCCAACAGCAACAGTAAGTGTTACCACATGTAGTGAAATGCAAGCACTTCTATGCAAAGGATACAGTTTCCACAGAAATAGAGGATTATGAAATAAATGCTGACAAGAATTCCCGGGGACGCCGGTCCACCATGAGCCATGATTCCATTATACATGATTGTGTCCCACTCTTCTCCAGTTAAAACCTAATAACAAAGACAAACCGGTGTAATTTTCATTTTAAACAAGCTGCAAAATCAGGTTTCACCACAATATACCTGGAAAACACTTATAAGGGCCTGTGGAAAGTTGTCAAAGTTGCTACGCTGAATCTCTCTGTCTGGAAAGTTGAATTTTCCACCAAAGACCTGCATGCCGAGGAGGGCGAAGATGACAATGAAGAGGAAGAGGAGCAGAAGCAGTGAGGCGATGGAACGGATTGAGTTGACCAAAGATGCAATCAGGTTATTAAGAGACGTCCAGTATCTAAAGACCAATGAGAGGAAATACACATCTTGATAGAGGATACAGTTAGAAAATAATGGGGAAAAAACATGTTCGTCCATATTTGTGAACACTCTGAATTATGACTGTATTGATGATGATAAGAAACCATATTCTTAACTAGACGATATTATATTTATGTGGTTATCGATACTGTGAATTCTTTGTTGCATGTGTGCTATAAAGTGGGTGATTTATCTGAAAGACAACATAACTTGTCATAAATCTGTTATAAACATGACATAGCAGATTAAAGATCAACCTTAAGAAACTATCTAGCTTTATAGCTTCAATATGTGCACTGTAGTTGAGGTCAAGAAAAATATTAATGAAGCTGTTATAAAACACCTTGTTCCCCCATTCAGGTAGATAGTACTTTAATCTTGCATGACTGAAATATCTGCCTAAAGGCGTTGCAAACATGGCTGCCGAGTGACGTGACTTCCCTAGAGGGGAAAAAGCTTAATAGGATAGTTCACCCAAAAAAGGAAAATCTGTCATCATTTAATCACTCTTATGTTTTTACAAACCTGTAAAAATGTCTTTGAATATTTTAAATCTTTATAACCAAACCGATCAAAGCCTTGTTGATTTCCATAGTATTGCTTTTTCCTACTTTGGAAGTCAATGGGGCTTCTGATTGGGTGAACTATCCCTTTAAATAAGTCAACATATCTCGTGAGCTTAAACAAGCGCAGAAGTCGTATGCATCTCATCACAGAGATCCCCAATGGTGTCATGATGCCTGATGCGACCAGCATTATCTCAAAAATGCCGATCGAGACCACTAAGCAGTCGAATCGGTTGAAGACCGACATGAAGTAAGATCTCGGGCCAAATGCATACAGCTTCAAAATCATCTCAATTGTGAAAAAGCTGAGCAGGATTACATTGGAAACATCTGCAACCAAGAGACAACAATGACTTTGTTTGCTCTGCATTTGGAATTCTAGACACCAAAAAACTTTTAACAAGGTATCTGATGCGTTATGAAACAGACCTTGAAAATGTGTTAGGGACGCCGTCTGATGATGATGCTCAGTAGCAATAACCAGTGTGTTGAGTAACACAACGACGATAACCCACCAGCCAAAGTATTTAGATTTCACCAAAGCATGACACTTCCTCCGTAAAACAATGTTCCAGCGACGAGCGAGTCGGCTGTGGATTACAGAGCAAACGTTGGATTGCAGTTTTATGCATGAAGTATACATTTTTTATGGGTGATGGGGTGATGGCATTACACTGATGAAAATAAAGGGTGCACATAAAGGAACATTTTTGGTTCCCCAAAGAACCATTAAGTTAATCTATGGCATATTTTAACACCTTTATTTTTAGTAGTGTAGGCCAGTGGTTCTCAAACGTTGTGTTTACATTTTAGAACAAATTTGTTATAAAAAAAATTTGGGGGGCCGCGAAGGAATGCACCATATACAAGGGGGGCCGCACGCTAAAAAAGTTTGAGAACCACTGGTGAAGGCTACTTACTAGAAATAGACCACCCGGTTGAGTCCCGCCATCTGGAATAGGCTGTCTGTCTCTGAATCTTCTCTTCTAGGAAGAAGTGCTGGAAAGTAAATAAAAAAACTTTAACATACTGTTATGCTTTTCACATTTTAATAAAACTCATACAGACAGACAGAATGTCTGTTACCTGCCAAATCTTCATCTATAACTTCAGCTTGAGTGATCCATTCAATGTAGCCTTTCAGATCCTCATCCATTTGTTGACACTCTCGTAGCTTCTGGTACTCTCCTCGTGAGCGAGACTTCTCCCTCTCCTTAGTAAACTCCCTAAAACAGGATGAACAAATCTCTGTTAGGACACAAAGCAGGTCTATTAGGAGCAAGTGTGTTGCATAATCTGAGTTGCTGGCTTAAACAGACTACATGAAAAAAACATAAACCATTTCAGTAATTATTCAATCAGCTTTTTTATTTATTTTTGACTGATTGATTTTGCAAGAAAACTATACTAGTACCCGCTCAGAACTCCAAGGACCAGATTGAGAATGAAAAAGGACCCCAGGAGGATTAGTGTCAAGAAGTAGATCCAAGGCCAGCTATTTCCCAGTGCATCATTAACCTGAAAAATCAACCTGTCATTATATATCATTGACAAACATGTCTGACATAAAGATTAGGGTTAGAGAGTCTTAGAAATGCTTTCCTTAAAGGGATAGTTCACCCAAAAATGAAAATAATGTCATTAATGACTCACCCTCATGTCGTTCCAAACTCGTAAGACCTCCGTTCATTTTCAGAACACAGTTTGAGATGTTTTATATTTAGTCCGAGAGCTTGTTGAGCCTTCATTGAAAATCTATGTAAGGTATACTGTCCATGTCCAGAAAAGTCATAAGAACATCATCAATGTAGTCCATGTGACATCAGTGGGTCAGTTAGAATCTGTTGAAGCATCGAAAATACATTTTGGTCCATTTGGCATACGATGTGGCATACGATGTGGCTTATGTGTTATCTCGTGCGCCTCACGAGTTTTTTTTTGTTTTGTTTTTTGTGCGCCCGAGCTTCGTTTACAGTCTGAGGGAGACGCACGCTGTAAGTTTGAAAAATAAAATTGCAAATATGTCTGAGGATAACACGTCATCCGCGTCACTGCAGTCACCTGACTTTAATTTCGCCATGCACTTCACAACAGACGCGGAAGAGAAGACAAAGCTGAATAAAGTCGTAATTTTTGTTATTTTTAGACCAAAAAGTATTTTCGATGCTTCAACACATTCTAACTGACCCACTGATGTCACATTGACTACTTTGATGACCTTTCTGGACATGGACAGTATACCATAAATAGATTTTCAATGAAGGGTCATTACGCTCACTGACTAAATATAAAACATCTCAAACTGTGTTCTGAAGATGAACGGAGGTCTTACGAATTTGGAACGACATGACGGTGAGTCATTAATGGCTTTATTTTAATTTTTGGGTGAACTATCCCTTTAAGCTTAGCTGGAAGAGCAGGGACCAAGTAAAAGTAGTGGGGGTTTTTTTCAATAAAATGCACAAATTACTGTAAATTGCTGTAAATTGTTTTCAGTCTAGTTACTATGGGATAGTTAACCCAAAAACATTGTCATTATTTACTCACTCATGTCGTTTGAACCACCAATGTCTTTCTTTGTTCTCCAGGACCCAAACGTAGATCTTTAAAAAGTGTTGTTTTGGGTTTTCTAGTATCTGCGGGAGTGGATGGTGACCAAGATGGTCACCCTCCACTCCCATACGCTTAAGAAAATTAACCATGATTTTAAAAAACATGGTTACACTTTTACCACAAAAAACATGGTTAATTTTCGTAAGAGTATAACCAAAACATTTATTTGTTTTAAAAACGTCTGGGTCCTTTTAAAGCTTGAAGACCCCAAAACAACATTTTTTTAAAATCTGCATATGGTTTCTGAAGGTCAAAGAAAGACATTGGGGGATCAAACTGCATGAGAGTGAGTAAATAATAAAAGTTCTAATTTTTCCCTTTTAAGTATAGAGTCCCATTACAATTTCCTCATTATGTTGTCTGACCCCTGAACTTTAAAAAAAATTATAAAAAGAGGAGGACCATAATGTCCATAAATAATTACCCAGTAGAGCACCTCGGTCCAGCTCTCTGTTGTGATACACTGAAAGACTGTAAGCATGGCAAAGCCAAAGTTGTCAAAATGGGTGATTCCAAAGTTGGGACCAGGCCAACCTGCCCGACATTCAGTGCCATTGATGGTACAGCGACGCCCGTGTCCAGCCTGGGCACAGGGTGAGGGTTTTTCATTCTCTCTGATAGCGATGATATCTGGAACAGGGGAATTATGGATCTTTAAAGGTTTATTTGCAGCGCTGTATTACTATATTAACACAAAGACAAGGTATTTTGTCAATATTTATTAGATGAGGTTTTAAAAATTTTGAACCCACCAGTGCCCTGGTAGTAACATGTCTTGTGCATTTTACACTTGAACAGCTCCAACCCCATAATGGCATAAATGGTGACCATGAAGAAGACCAGCAGCGCAATGTGAAAGAGAGGCAACATGGATTTCAGAATAGAGCTCATCACCACCTGGAGGCTGGAGAGCAAAAGCAGTTTTATTAGACAATCTCATTGAGTCATAATTTTGATAGCTTAAATGATGGTTAACTTATATATAATATTATAGCTAATAAAGCATGATGTAAGCACATTATAAAATGATATCAATACAGTTATGATAAACAATAATATAATAATATTGATGCAATTTTTAAAACAATGTATATGTTGCCCTAAGGGTTAGGTGAAAATGTTTATTTTTTTAAAGAAGGTTCTTACTGGGAACTCCTGAGACGAGGCGCAGTGGTCGCAACACTCTGAACGCTCTCAGCGCTTTCATGTCAAAACCTCCACCCTTCTCTTTAGGAACTCCTGCTATTGAGTTAATGGTGTCCACAACTAGTGTGAAGAGCCTGTGGAGGTCGAATAAAAGATGCTTTGAATGGACTGTGACTTGGGAACATAAAAGATAAGTTCCCAGATTCCATTGAATGAATTATTAAGGGACAGTACAACCAAAAATTAACATGTCGTCACCATTTTTATCCGCATTTTTTCCCAAACACATATGACTTACATTTTAATTTCACATAATATCTATTTAACATTTCTTAGGGGACAGTCGTGATTCGGGGTAACACGAAGGTCATCAGTTTGATTAATACGGCCGGAAGGATGCAATGAATGGCTGCCCACTGTTCACATATCTCATTGGATGGGTTCAAGGGATAGTTCACCCAAAAATTCTTTCATCATTTACTCGCCCCCATGTTGTTACAAAACTGTATACATGTCTTTGTTCTGATGAACACGAAGTAAGATGTTTTGAGGAATGTTTGTAACCAAGGGATCGTTAACCCTATTCACTTCCACAGTAGGAATAAAGAATACTATGAAAGTGAATGGGGTCCACGAACGGTTTGGTTACAAACATTTCTTAAAAAATCTCCCTTCGTGTTCATCGGAAGAAGCAATTTAGCAAGGTTTGTGACAACACGAGGGTGAGTAAATGCTGACAAAATTTTAGTTTTTGAGTGCACTATCCCTTTAAATGCAGAGATCACATTTCGGGTAGGCTATGGGTTACTGTAACTTCTGATTTAACAGACTATAGACAAAACATCATGTTTGTAACAACATGAGTGAGAGAAAATTCATGGACTGTTACTTCAAGAGATATTTAAAGACTGCTGGCCATCTCATATGTCTTACCCCATAAACACAATGACAAAGTCTAGTATGTTCCAACAGTTTCGTAAATACGCCCCATCATGGAACAGTAATCCATAGGCTATTATCTTTAGAAAGCACTCCAGAGTGAAAATGATCAGAAAGATGTACTCCAGACTCTCCTGCAATAAAATAAAGAAAGCAATGTTACAGTGGAGGTATAGCATATAAAATACCCAGTAGGCTAACAAATAAGTATTTTTGAAAGTTCTAATCACTACAATTAACGCCAACTGTTACTTCCGATGAATTTGACTACATTTATCTGTGTTTTATGAAGCTGTGAAGCTGTTTTGCAACAGTGTCGCCTAAGGTCTTTACACACCGCGACGTTTAACGTCCGCGCTCATCGTTGACGTTAAACCAAACTGGGGTTCGCGAACCCCTGGTGGTTTGCGGGGGAATTGCAGAGGACTCGCGAGTTGATGAAAATAATAAAATATGATTTAAAAAATCATTAAATATAATTAAATAATTGTAACATATAAATCAATACAAAACACTTACTAACAAAAATACATATTTTATATGTTTAATCTGCATGTCCATTACACAACACTGAGAAATTATGCACGATGGACAGATGTTTATACCGATAAAAGAAGAGGAAGGTTCACTAACAGGTAGTAATAATAATAACAATAACTATGTAAAATACCACTTTTTTAAACAGATGAAAAATTTAAACGTGCAATAGTCAAATTAAATTATTGAAATATTTATCAATTCCAGAGTAACTTTATTTAGGTCAAGGAGGCTGACAAAATTTAGCGTTAGATTGTGAATTGCAACAAACAGCTCAGCATGTAGGTGTAACTTATGTAGATAAAAATGTCTCAATCTAAGGTTATAAAAACAATATAGTTCATTATGTAAGGTCTTTATACTGATAATATAGTTATGTACATTATATTGCATTTCTGTCGAGAGATCCTTCTAAAAGTCTGATACTGCACCTTTAAATTTAAATTGATTAATTTAAATATATTTAACTTTTAATATATCAATTCCATATTGTCAAGATTTAATAATTCTGCATTGTACAAATGCATTGGATGTTGCCATGTGTTTTGCTTGCTTTAAAAACAAAGCCAACAGCTGACATCAACTTACAGTAGAAAGTTAACTATTCAAATAACAGAAATTACAACAAATCATTTTCAGCGACTTCCCAAAGAAAATAAATAGAACTCACTTTGCCTTGAATGTTTATCTCTCAGGTTTTAACTCAGTAAAATCACAAAAATACACACCAATTTTAGTGTCACAAAAATATAAAGCTAAATTGCAGGCCAAACGAAACAACTGTCCCCAGATCTATCTGTTATGTAAGGGATCCGCTTCGCGTCGGGTCCTGATCACACTGTCGGGGCTTATTTCCCAATAACTACCGGCTGCCTCTACATTATCCCGCTTATTACACGGCTACTTGCCACATAAGAAAAAAAACTGGACATGAATATGAATTTGAAACATTTTATTGGCATATTTGTTTTAAATTAACATTTTTATCCTTCCGCGAAACTTTGCACAGATGCATAAAATGATCGTAATACCTTATTAAGATCCTCTGCTTCATAGTTGTCTGTCTCCATTTTTTCTCTTTTAGCCAGTCTTTGAGAAGTTTTAATCCCCATTCTGTATTTTTTTGTGTGTTGGCTTCGTAGCTGTCATGCTCTATTTTGTCAAGTTCAGTCTCAGTAAGCTGTCTGTGTCTTGTCGTGGTTGTCGAGTGTTTGTCACAAGATGGCGCCAGACAGACAGTAATCTTTATTGATCTTTATTGGCGCGGAGCGATTTTACTCGTGCAAGTAGTCCGGCTATGCGTTATTATTTTGGAGCGGTTATTATTTGAAAAGAACGAACCTGCAAATGTCTCAACTGACCAATCAGAATCAAGCATTCCAGAGAGCCGTGTAATAAGAGAATCTAATGTGTGTGTTTACACAGCTTCCATATTTCTGTTGATTAATTTGTGCTTCTCATTCTACAGTAGAAATTTCAACCTAATTCTGACCACGTCTACTGAGATCAACTCTCAGCTCTTGTTTCATGACTTAGTATCTGAGGAATGGTCGGCCCACCAGCACAAGTCACTGTAACCAGGGAGGAGCAATGGGGAGTAAATAAATGAGTGCGGCTCAGATTTGTGCCATTTGAAATGTAATAACACCCAGAATATGAGTGCACCCACTAGTGGAAATAGTGTGTGACCTAAATACCTCCAAAAAAGCTTGAGTCATGTTTGTGTAATACAGTAGACATTTCATCACCTTTAAGTGTTCATACAGCCAAGAAACAAAAATACAAATTAATACAGATACAAAACGTTTTGCCACATGCGATCAGCAATAGCAACTTGGCAAAGATCTGTGGCCACATTATAGAGTAATGATCTCATCATTGTGAACTGGACACAGTCACTTCAACAGAATGTGTATTAGAAAAATAATATCCACATGCGTCACTAAAAGTCTAAGTGTATCTTTAAACCCAACACTCATACAATTGGATCTCAGAGATGGATCTAGACCTGCCTGCTGTGCATCTTTCCAGAAACAAAACACAACACCTACTACAAAAACAACTTGCAAACTGTAAATTGCAATCCAGGTATAAAATATATCTTTTTTAAATATAATCACAGATGTAACCCTATATTTAAACGACACAAAATTAAACAATATGTGACCCTGTCTGTGAAATCCAGGATAAAGTCTCATAATCTAAAAGTTTCACTTTAAATTCAATCTTTGACCTTACACTCACTCAATAAAAATATCAAGGTTATATATATTTTTACAGAATATTCTTTACATTATTTCATGTAAATCACAAATAAATTACTTTATATGTGTTTTTACATGCAGGGTCACAAAGAATCAGCAGCAGTCTTTATCAAAGCTCTATGAAAAAGCCAACCAGGCAAAAATGGAAACACACTCATACAGTATCAGTTACAAGTGACGTGCATCCCCTTCATAACCCAAGAGCCAAAGACCTGAGAAGGCAAAACGCTGAATAACACTTTATCTTGGATATGTTTAAGTTTCTCAGGTTCTCTGGAAACAAACCAGGTGGTGTGTAAAACATATCTACCCTTCTAATCTAATTTATCTAGTGCACAACTAACTGGTATGTTTTTATCTTTCTGGGAATCATTTTGAAGTTGATTCTTGGAAATAATGCCGAGTTATTTTCAACCTTACAGTCCAAAAGAGACAAACCCAACCAGTGGGGTTGTAATTCAATACTAAGTTGTAAAATGGGTCAGTATTTCTGACCCATTGTTGGGTTAAATATAAACATTTTCCGGGATTAAGTCAAGTATACACCCGTTTTGACCCAACGCTGGGTTGACAATAACTTGAAAATAGGCTTATTTTGTCTTTAAACTGACTTAACTGCCTTGTAGTATCTTGGGACTTTCTAGACATGGGGAGGACAGACATACTATGCATTTAATAGTCATTTAGAGATAATTCCTTTGACAGCTGACACATTTTCTTCAGGGTTAGGGACATACTGATCATTCTGATGCATCCGTCTATCAACAGTTTCTTTCAATAGAGCTTGAACTTGGATCTCTCCAGTGTTAAGTTGGTGTTGTTGGTGTCCTCTTCGGGCATTGGAAGAAACACAGCCAGAGCTACACAGTTTGCAAAGATGGTTAGCAGGATAATGATTTCAAAAGGCCTGGTGGAAGCTGATCAGGAAAACTTTGGATAAACAAATTATGAGATAGGAGTTGAATGTTTTCCTATATGAGATAGGGCCTACCAACATGAACACTAGCCAATTACTAAAAGCAACATGATCTCACGGAAAGTCGTGTTATAGTCACGCAAAAAATTGTATTAATTTATTTGTGTCCATCCATGGCACGAAATTCAGCTTTTTTGTGCCTTGAGATCGAATGTCTTTTTTGGTGACACACTATAAATATAATTTGTTTTCTCTTTTTTTCCCTATTTTTTAATCATTGTCGCTTGGGGTTGGGGTTAGATTTGGGGTTTGGGTTAGGATGTGCTCCTATGTATTGGTTTTCCCTGCTGAAAAAAACAGCATACCAGCAAGACCAGCATATGTTGTGTTTTGGTGCCGGTTTGCTAGTGAACACCAGCTAAACCAGAATCAGCACCAGCATTTGCACCAGCTAAACCAGCACCAAACCAGCATTAGAACCAGCTAAACCAGCACCAAACCAGCATTAGCACCAGCATCCCATGCTGGTCATACCAGCAAGACCAGCATATATTGTGTTTTGGTGCTGGTATGCTGGTGACCACCAACTAAACCAGCATAGACCAGCATAATTCCCATGCTGGTTTTATGCTGTTTTTTTCAGCAGGGTCTACATGTTTTTCTTCCACTTTTTAAACTATTAAAAACACTTTTTAAACTACTTTTTAAACTATTATAAAGTAGGGTTAGAGTTTGGATATCGGATATGGATGTCTAAAAATTTAATAAAAACTGATTTAACCCCAACCCCAAGTGACAATGGTAAGAAAATTGGGGACGAAAAACAGTGAGAAAACTATACATAAAATGAAACGAAAAGAAAGTTGTGCCACGGACACAAGAGACTATTTATAGAAATTTGTGCGAGTGTCACGAAAAAGACATTTGTGCTCGCGGCACAAAAAAGCAGAATTTCGTGCCAAGGACACAAATACATTAATAAAATTCTGCGTGACTATAACACAACTTTCCAGGAGAGAACTGGCTTTGGTGAGTTAGTGATGTGACACGACTGATTGAAATACAACTGCTTAATATAAAAACACTTATTATTAAATTACTCTTTACTACACTAAGTGGAGTTTGTCTAGGATGACTTGGAACTTCATGCTGTAACAAGTATGCATGGTTGTCATGCAAACATATTTTACAACGTTTTTGTAAAAATGGTGATTCACAGAATTTGTCTCAAATCGTACATTATGTGAGTAAAACAATGACCTGCTCTGTTTGTCAAAGAATTAAAAAAAAGATACCTTTGTCAACGTATGAAGAGCTTAGATGCTTGTAAAAAACAGATTCTGCCAACAAACCAGTATTTCTGAATTGCCTTAGGTGGGGATTAGGCAAATTTAAAGTAAAAGTATTTGAAGAATGTATAATACGTGCCGTAAGCATCTGATTTATATCATTATCTAATTTTGGTGGCATTTAGTGGCTTTTGCATCTGAGCTCCTCATATATTCTGAATTAAAAAATGCAAAATTCAATTTCATTGCAACATTTATGATGACCATTAAAACTGGCAGGTAAGGAAGTTTATTTTGGATCCTGCACTGAAGTCTGATGGGCTGATATGTGGTTTCAAGAGGATTTTAATGTTTTTCTCGGTTTGTTATTAATCTTATTCAAGGCCCCTTGAATGAACTTTCTGTATGCTTGAACGGTTAATTTTTTAGATCATCAGTTAATACTAAATCAGGCCAAATAACTGTACAATACATGCAGCCTGAAATTATTGTGAAATGCTGTGTGCATTTCTGCCACAAGGGGCCTGACTGAGAATTTCCCTGCCAACTCAGCATCATGTCCACTAGTGATCCAACACAACAGCTGTGCACACCCAGAATATTATTGAACTGTTTAAATACACAGACTCCAACATTACACCCCCTGTTCAACTCCCACAAGAAAACAGTTTCTCATGAAGTTCTCTTCTAAATTAACTTCCACTTTTTTTAACTATTCAGGAATTGAAAGTCTCATGCTCATATTATGTAACGCAAACATTTACTCGAAATGGCAGTTTTGTGGCAGAAAGTGATAATAAAAAGGACGCAAACAAACGACCTGCCATTTCTGAAGCGCTGCAAAGTCTCCAACAAACCTTTTAACAATTAGCACTGAGATAAAGTTTTATTAATGTGTGTTTTGTCAGCTGTCTCTAAATAAAATGATGATCATCTCCTTCACCATCCACATGAAGACCTGAGCCAACTGTTTGACTGTGGTGAGTTGTATACATAACAAAAGCTTAACACCTTAATTCACAACTGGCAGCAGAAAGGTTTGCTGAGGAAACAATAAAACAACTGCGGCTTCATTCATAAGACCTGAATATCTATGTATCATTGAGAAATATCTCACTTTTAACCCCAATAACCAATCTTTTACCAAAGATGATAGTTATTCGTCTGAGCTTTGACTGATTTCTTGCTAGATCAACTTATAGATTGATGGTTTTATGACTTGAACAGATCAAAATTAACATTAAACCACAGTCCAACATTATAAAATGAGATTAAAGGATACTTCCATTCAACAATGTTGATGCAGGTCTTGCGAAAAGGGTTTTTGAGCGTGAAGAAGAAGAGAGAACGTGGAGGTCGGGGGTTTCCTCCGGTGGCCTGCATTTTCTTCAGCTTCTCCCTCTGCTTTCTTTTCAGCTCTTCCTCATTCATGATGAACGAGGCCAAAGCTGCTGCCCCACCACCACCACCACCGCCGCCTGACTCCATGCTGAATCCTCTAAACGGAAAATCTTCTCAAATCTCCACAAAACGGAATGGAAGTTCACTTTTTCAATCTATATAAGATTCCAGGTTTAGCAGGCCATTGGTCTCCTTAAGTCCAGGTCAGATCTTTAGTATGGTCCTAAGCCTCACTCCCTCTGTGAGGACGGCACTTGTTGGCCCTGTCCCCTGCTGCAAACTTACACCAGACAAGGAGACATTAGAGGGGCAGGGAGCATTTAGACACAGCTGGTCTTTACTGAGGGATAAATATAGATGGGCAGTCAGTGTCCATTCTTGGGGTTGAGGGGCAGGTGGAGGATAGGGTGGGCGGCTTTAGGGGCAGCATGGGTGAAGAAATGATATACTATAAAAGCGCTTTTATAAAAAAACAGAAAGAGAAATTCTGAAATGAAATTAAATATAAAAAGAATGAAGAAAATTTGGAGGGTGGCATTCAGAAAAGAAGCAACCCAAAATTATGCAATTTTTTGTATAAAACAGTGAAAGTGAGTGTCAACACGATTCAATGCTGGTGTTGTACATAAACATGGTGGTTAGCAAATGGTTTGCTAACTAAATAAATCTTTGAGTATTAACTTGTACAGCAAAAAGCAACAAGAACTTAGAATAATCTGAGAATAATTTGTACTGAAATTGGCAACGTTTTGTATATTTTTATTACAGTGCATGTTTACATAAGCAGAGTTTTTTTTCAGATACAAAATTTTAGATATTCACCGTAAAATACATTGTAATAGCAGCAAAAAGGATTGAAATAAAGATCTAAAATGTCTTCACATTTTATGGTCAATCAATCTTTCTGGAAAGTATCCAAAAAAAAGTTTAAATCACATCAAACGGCAAGCCTGTGGTATAACAACAACTGCAAAGCAATTGACACTCTTACAGGATTATTGTCTGAATAAATACATTTTTAAATTAATACAATGTGACATTTAAAAGATACGTTTGTGACACTCCTATTATTCATACCTATTTATCAATAGGTAAACAATTTAAAAAATAAAATAAAAAAAACATTTATCAGTAATGTGTTAATATATACATTTTCTTGGAAATGCAAAGTGAAACTTTAACAGTGCAATGACAGTCTACACATTAAAAAGCGATACTATTTCAGCTTATCAGCTTAACAGGTCAGTGTTATTAGAATACATTGCATTTTTATGGCAAAATCAATATTTGCTGTGTAATTAAAACAAACAGTGATAACACATTTCTTTAAGTGTTTTGGTCAGAAAATGTGAAGAGGTTGCCAATCCCCCAACTTATGTCCAAGTCAATGGTCGAGCAATTTAAGAGCTATTAACAACTTCTTAACATGTTGCCATGTTTGCAGAAGCTTCAATGTGAAAGCCTTTGATATTATAATACTAAAGAAGCAGGCCCACTGACAAAACATATGCCAAACAAAAACAAATGAGAAGCTCACATGCACAAAACTGTGTCTGATATGTTTTTGTAATATTAGCATTTTTTTTATCTGACTATTAATCGATTCTGCAAAAAAACAGTATCTCTGAATGGCCTGAGGCGGCGTTTAGTGTCTTTTGCATCTGAGCTTCTCAAATTCTAAGATCATCATGCAAGTTTCGTCAGTCAGTGGTCCGCTTCTCCCCAAACCCAGACTGAGAGCTTAGCTGAGCAGCTTGTGGCGGTCAAACACAGTCTTGCGTTGCTCCTGGACTTGTTTTTTCCAGCGCTGCTGAGCTCCCTCTACCCTTTCCAGCACTGTATTCCCACGGCCCTGAGCGCCTTCCACACGAGGCCTTACATCCTGTAGGGGGCGACAGACTGCAAAAATTATACATAAACCCAACCTAAAATTGTTCAACTTTTAAAGTGTTGACCATGGCAAATTAAAGGTATAGTTCACCCAAATACAAATATTCAGTTATAATTTACTCACATTCATGTTTTACTAAACGTGTATGATTTTTTTTTAATTCTGTTGAACACAAAAAGAAGACACTTCGATAAACGATGGCAAGCACACAGTGGATGTTACCCATTGACGTCCACAGTATTTGTTTTTCCTATTATGGAAGGAAATGGGTACCGTCAACTGTGTAGTTACCATCATTCACCAAAATATCCTCTTCCGTGTCCAACAAAATGAACTCATACAGGTTCAGATCAACATGAGGGCAAGTAAATGATGACAGAATTGGGGTGAACTATCCCTTTCAAACAATACAATTTAGGCAAAACATGATGGCACGTGCCTCAGACTCTTCCTCATTATGCAATGGCATGGTATAGGGATCATGTTTGCGGATCAGTGGATCAACTAGAAGCAGGAACAGCATGTACAGCAGAAGTGCTCCAACAACTGACAAGTAAATGATAATGGTCACCTAAAAAACAAAAAAACAGTAATTATCAAAATACATTTTTGTAAGTAATATGTGCATGGTTTATAAGTGTGAGTGGATCCAACTCATAGCTTCTAGTCGAGTCTGGTTTTCTTAAGTATTATTGACACATTATTGTTTGCCGTTTAAACATAATTTTAATAATAATAATATTTCTAAATAACATTCAATATAATGAGTTAAAACGCATTTCTAGTTTTAAGCCTATGAAGGATGTAGGGGTACAGTACACTAGCTCACGGCTGGGCGATATTCACCAAAAAAATCATATATCTGTAATTTTGGGATGGATGGCTATATGCGGTAAATGGCTCATGTGAGATGTCAAAATCACCTTTATATAAACAGAGTATAAAGAAAATAAAATTCAAAGAAAGGATTTTCCTCCCCACATGCAAGCTGCTTTCGTCTGACCTCAGTGTACATTTCTGGTAGAGCTACTGTTGCAAAGAAAGAATGTGATATCAGACCATACCCATATAGATGGTATTGCATCCCATATCCCGCTGGGAAAAATACTAATATATTACCAAAACTTGATATACCGCCCAGCCCTACACTAGCTAAGAGTTTACCAGATTACCAAGAGTGAGTAAGCAGGGTGATTAAAACGAAGGTCATCTTAAGACATGTTTTTACTGGAAAGCAGTAAAGTCACTCAATACCTTGATGGTGTTGCTACTTCGTTCTTCATACTTGCACTCACAAAGTAGACAGTATGCTTCCACATCATGACCAGGAACTGGCATGGGCTCCACTACATGAAGACAGTTACTACAAACCAAGACATTCACAAACAATTATCAGAGATAAATGAGAAATACATAAGGTAGTTCAGTACAGTACTTGCAATTTTCCCAGATCACATACACTGGGTACGTCCACACTCTCACCAGTCTTTCTGGGACACGTTCTTATTGTAGATGTGTCCTTTGATGTTTCTGTAGGGCGGACAGATGCACTTGCAACGCACATCTTCAAAACTCTTGTAATGAAATCACATAAGGTATTTTAACATATTTGGGACTCTACGTTGAAAGTGAGAATTCTTTTTCGGAAAAAACAAGTACCTTGTCTGCATGTGCTTGTGATGTCACCTCTAGGACAACCAAGAAAAGCAGGACGATTGCTGGTGTCCGCAGAGATTGAGGAATGCTGGATAGCATGATGCCTGCAAATAGTTATAATAAGAAGAAGAAGAATGCCAACGGATTCAATAGGTGCTTGGCACCTAATAATAAATAACTACTAGTCAAATAGTAACATGCAACTGAAAATCGCATTACAGCACAATCAAATCAAAGGAAGCAAGACAATTTGCTTTATGTTCTTAAGCGTATTCTTATGTGACCTTAACAAAATGTTTATTGTCAGCTTGCATATTACGCAGCTTTGCTGCATTTAACGTACATTAAGCTCTCTCGTTTCTTCAGTTTGGGCCTTCTTACCTCTCTGTTGAAGCAACTGACTAAATCGTAAAACGTCAAAAGTGTACACGGACTGCTATCGTGTACACGTTAACTTAAATGACATGTATAAGAACGATAAAAGCGCTATAATAAATATCTATCAAATATTTGTTTACATTACCCGTATATTGATGCTTGCTCCCTGTATCCCGGAAGAACTATAAATCCCGCCTTCATATCCGGTAAAAGACACAATAAGAGTCTACAAAAAATAACGTTTTATTAGTAACTTGTAGTTATGGATGATTTAAATATATATTTAATTGGAAGTGTTACCTATTTTTATGATAGAGATATTAATTGTCATGTCCCGTGGTTCACAAATCTAATGAAAACATGATGATAATGTCTACTCGGGTAGAAACAATTTTTTAAAATTATTTTTAATTATTATTATTTTATTATTATTTAATGCAACAAGAACAAGAGGTTTTACGTAGCCACATTATTAAAATTAGAATCTAGGAATTTTTTTATTTATTTAAAAATGACTCCCGGTTTGTCTTGTTAAATACTATCACGGCATTGGCTCTTTGACCCGTCACTCAGACCGTGCCGCATCCAATCATTGAGCAGTTCACTCATATAATTTTGGCGGCGGTCGGAAGATGGCGGAAAATTTGAAAGGTAAGAATATAAAGCGCTAATCGCTCAGAAACAACGGTTTACACAACATATGTTTTCCTTACTACTCGTGCAGATTGTTAAACGATACATTTCATCTGTAAAATCCGGAAAGGAACATTTCATTTTAGAAGAAGTTTTAAGTTGATACAAATAAGGTCGATGTTATGGCTTCCGCGCGCCCATGCACGAACCCATTCAACAAGCGCGTTTTGCAGACAGTATCTTCCTGATTTTCTGTAAATTTACGAAACGCACAAAATAGTGCAAATGGTAAGCACACTTAGTAGTTGACGAAATCATCGTGGTGTTTCAGCAAACTTTCCCGTCTAACGTTACTCAAGTGAGTTTACAAAACTGCGCTTTATCACTCCATCGAAGTAACGTTAGGCACTCGAAATTAACCAGCATGTTGTGAACATGTATGCTTACTTCATAACAGTTAGATTTAAATCTCTTGCTTTACTAGTGACGTAATTTAAATCGTCGATTTGTTATTAATGTAACTTATGTGACTTTTCGAGAACGCCCCATTTATCTGTAACATTTATATATGAAATGTATCTTGCATCGTGTACTGTGTGAGTTACCACATCCTTTTAAGCTGTTTGCTAAAGAACTGCACGATGCATATCTATAAAAAAGTAGATATTAACATTCTTGGGTTCAAGCCCCTCATTGTCCACGTCAATATATTTAACCCCCCCTCACAGTTTCTGCAAAAAAAAAAACAACAACTTAAAGCTTGGCACAGCTTGAAAGATGTAGGTCTATCATTAAAAAAAACAACCACAACGACGTATCTTGAAGTTTAATAGTTTTAATGCTTGCTCAGTCTTAACTAATTTGAAGTCATTTTGAGGCCACCTAGTGTGGGCCCTGGTCTCCTGAGGAACACAAGCCATGAAGCCATTTATGCCGTGCATTTACCATGTGTTTATAATGGACTTAACATCTGCAAATAACAAAAAATAATGTGTTATATTCCAAGGTTGTAGAGTAGCTTGCATTGCTACTCTAGACCAGCTGGAGGCGCTCTGTCGAGAGGAGGGTGTATTGTGCCCCGAGCTCGGCATCAACAGGCAAAATCTCTCTGATTATGAGGTCGAATACCTTTGTGACTACAAAAGAAAAGTCATCACAGATGGGAAGACCCAAACGGTACAGGTGAGGGTACAAACTGCACTGCCTCATGAACCAACAACATATTGATGTGTGGCATATGTAAAACTTAGTGCTTAGCGCATTTGAGTCATATAAATTATTTGGTTGGCATGATTTAACCTAAAGTTAAATGCATGAGAGGTTTAAATGTTTTATTTGTCGATGTTGCCACTTAATTTGCTTGCTAGATCTTTAATTATGCCAAATTGGTTGCATTAATGTTACCATCCTTGTTACTTTGTTTACAGGAGGTATTCCTGGTCAAATGGAAAGGCTATCCTGAATCTTCAAACACATGGGAACCACGAAGGAACCTGAAGTGCACAGATCTGCTCAGTCATTTCTGGACGGATCTAAATGCTGAGATGCAGAAACAAAACAAGCGTGGCATCCCACGACGGCTCGATCCCTCCACCGCATCCTACCTCACCCAGCGGGCAAAACTTCGCCAGACACTTAAACTGTGGGAGGTCCATCTTAACAGCCTAGGCACCCACCAGGGCCATATCTATGTCACGAATCAAGTGGATCTGGAAGGCCCGCCTAAAAACTTCACCTACATTAATGACTATAAAGTTGGCGATGGGATTATGCTGAACGAGGTGTCTGTGGGCTGCGAATGCACAGACTGCCTAAATTGCCCCGTTGAGGGCTGCTGTGCTGGAGCGTCTCAGCACAAGTTTGCTTACAATGAAATCGGCCAGGTGCGCATACGGCCAGGGATGCCCATTTATGAATGCAACAAGCGGTGCCGTTGCGGCCCAGACTGCCCCAACAGGGTGGTGCAGAGGGGCATTCGGTATTCCCTTTGCATTTTTAGGACTGACAATGGCAGGGGCTGGGGGGTAAAAACCATGGAACGCATACGAAAGAACACTTTCGTCATGGAATATGTTGGGGAGGTGAGAAGCATGGGTCGGTTTGAGACATTATTTTAATGTTTTTAAATGTATAACGTAAGTTGTGTGGCATTAATTTTTGATTATTTAAAAAAAAAAGATTGTTGTTTTATTATTAATTATTGTCTTCATTTCAGTGCTGCAGTTCTGTCAGTTTAAGGTTTTGGTGTTATCATATAGACATGTTTTCATAGAGTACTAGATAAAGTTTATCAAGCAACTGACATTTTCAAGCTCAATGTGATTGGCTAATCAGTGTTTTCCAGAAGAGAGTCTGACTTCATGATTGTTTGACGATGTTTTTTTGTAATTTGCTTTAGATCATTACAACAGAGGAGGCAGAACGGAGAGGTACTGTGTATGATAAAGAAGGTGCCACCTACCTCTTTGACCTGGACTATGTGGACGATGAGTATACAGTGGATGCTGCTCACTATGGAAACATCTCTCACTTTGTCAATCACAGCGTAAGTGAACTTGAACAACCTCAGAACTTAATATATCTTATTTTTATTAACAGTAGTTTTGTCTGTATGACTTGATTTGAATTCAATTTCAAACAAATAATGTAAAGGCTTTTGAAGTAACCATATGTTAAACATGGTAGCAGAATATAGGAAGTTCACGAAATGACAGGTAACCATTAACAACATGTATTACTTGATCTTAAAATTGTTAAAATAAGAACATAGGAAGTTTGCATGTAGGCCTGTCACGATAGCTACTTTTCATAGGTTGGTTAATTGCCCCAGAAATAATGGCGATAGTCGATTAGTATTTTTAAGACCATTTTATGTCACTGATTAGATATGGCAATAAAATAGCATGCATAATAATCCAAGAACATCCTTTATAAGAACACAACTTTGATTTTTAAGAATATTTAGATAAAAAAAATATTAATATGAAATTGGAATATAAGAAATAAAAGAATATTCTAAATATTTAAAACAAATAAGTATTATAAAATATGCATTTCAATTTTCAGTAGAGATGCTGGCTTGTTTTCGTCAGGGCTCCAGACTAACTTTTTTCACTAGGAGCACAGTGGCCCCCAACTGAAAATTTTAGGGGCACAACCAGAAAATGTAGGGACGCACACCGTAAATCAACATGCTAACCAAATCTACTAATTTCCACTGTATTACTAATAATTGCTTTAAACATGGATGCAGAAATTACAATAAGCTGTTTCAAATTCAGTGTCACATTTTATTCTGCCCTTTTGAAGATGCAACAAGGTAAACTGACAGCACCATCGCTGTCATGACAGTACAAATAGTAAACAGTGGAAACAGTGGAAGAAAAAGTCTTTATGGGTTACTATAGAGTGTCTGTTAGTTCAAAATGTATATTTAGCTCATCCTACCCAACAGTTATATTAACAGACACTGAAAAGACTGGTTAAGTGCATTAAATGTTAGGCTTTAGTTCTTCAGTTTCACTAGTGTGCTATCTATTAGCCAGTTATTTTTTCAGGTAGGTACAAATTCCTAATAGTTTAAAGCCAGGGCTCCAGACTAACAAAACTGGCAAAAAAAGTAATTGTGAATGAATTTTGTATGACACCAGCATTCTCATGAGTATGTGTACGAGTGTGTGTGTGTGTGTTTGCGTGCATGTGCGCTTGCATCTCATTGATTATTTCATTGCTCATTTCATTGATCATTGACGTGCCCCTTCCACGTTTAATGTATAAAAAAAACAGAGGGTGGGGGAGGCAAATTTACTGGTCGCACATGTGCGACTGGATGTAAAATTCAGTCGCACACATGCGACCATTTGGCCGGAGTCTGGAGCCCTGTTTCGTTAATTTCCTCTCCTCAAGTGAGAGATGCGGGTTGTAACTTAGCACAAAATCCAATTCCAGTCAGATGTATTCTTTCAAACTGTATGTATTTGCAAGAAAAAAAAATCAGCTTGAGGAGCATTCTCTTGGCCTGTCACAAACAAATACTCATGTAGACACTATGGTAATATATCGCCTCTAAAAAAACTACCAACGTCATGTTCACCTATCGTTCGATATAGTCATTATCGCAACAACAGGCCTATTTGCATGTTTTTGCAGGTTAGGTGAACTGAATAATGCCTTTCCCCCAGCATGTGCGGATTAAGTTTTGTATAGATTAAAGGAATATTCCACTTTCTTTAAAAAAATCTCAACAATTTAGTCAACCCCATGTCAATAGGTATGATGACAAAATTTTCAAAAACCCCAAAGCTCAAAATGTATTAAATGACAAGACAGAGCAGACATTCCCATTTACAAAGATATCAGGATTGTTAAAAGTCCTTTGAGGATTAAGAAAGTTATGATATTTTTAATATTAGAAATCAGAGGAAAAAGTTATATATGGATGTCTATGGAATGTGTGTGACCGAATTTACATGTTTTTGCTTATAACCTTCTCATTTGATCAAATATTTGCATTAAATTTTAACAGAAGGTAGAATTTTGTTAGTTCTTTCAAATTAAATCATTCAAATTAAAGGAATAGTCTACTCATTTTCAATATTAAAATATGTTATTACCTTAACTAAGAACTGTTGAATCATCCCTCTATCATCTGTGTGTGTGCACGTAAGCGCTGGAGCGCGCTGTGACGCTACGATAGCATTTAGCTTAGCCCCATTCATTCAATTGTACCATTTAGAGATAAAGTTAGAAGTGACCAAACATATCAACGTTTTTCCTATTTAAGACGAGTAGTTATACGAGCAAGTTTGGTGTTACAAAATAAAACATAGCGCTTTTCTAAGCGGATTTAAAAGAGTAACTATATTTTATGGCGTAATAGCACTTATGGGAGTACTTCGACTCGGCGCAGTAAAACCCTCCCACTCCCATTATGAGAGTGAGAAGGGGAGCGGACTTTTCAGGCGAGTCAAAGTACTCCCAAAAGTGCTATTACGCCATAAAATATAGTTACTCTTTTTAATCCGCTTAGAAAAGCGTTACGTTTTATTTTGTACCACCAAACTTGCTCGTATAACTACTCGTCTTAAATAGGAAAAACGTTGATGTGTTTGGTCACTTCTAACTTTATCTCTAAATGGTACCATTGAATGAATGGGGCTAAGCTAAATGCTATCGTAGCGTCACAGCACGCTCCAGCGCTTACGTGCACACACACAGATGATAGAGGGATGATTCAACAGTTCTTAGTTAAGGTAATAACATATTTTAATATTGAAAATGAGTAGACTATTCCTTTAAATCATGAACATTTACTGTTTTAGTCGGAATGGGCATCAGACTTTAGTTGGAATGGGCATCGGACCCATGGTAACCATGGTTTTAAGACCGATGCCTGCAGTGGCAGGGCTCCAGACTGCCACCAAATGGGAGCATTTTGCCACCAAAATTTGAGAGTGTGCCACTGAATTTTACATCCAGTTGCACATGTGCGACCAGTAAATTTGATCTTTTTTGTGATGTGACTATGAATTTGGCACAGCACATTGTAATTTCTGCATCTATCATTAAAGTATTTATTAGTAATACAGTGGAAATTTGTAGAAATGTGAATATTTGGTTAGCATGTTGATTTATGATGTGTGCCCCTACATTTTCAGGTTGCGCCCCTAAAATTTTCAGTTGGGGGCCACTGTGCTCCTAGTGAAAAAAGTTAGTCTGGAGCCCTGAGTGGACGTTCTGACATGACGTTATCTGGAGTCTATTACCAGAAACGTAATATTCAAATTTCCGCAATTTATTTAAATACAATCTCCTCCATAGATTTAGATTACCATGTTTCAGTATCAAAATAAACGATAAATATTGTGGTCCACCTACCTTTCATTAGTGTCCAGAGTTTAGTGGAAGCACACCGACCGGATGAAAGTGACACAAATTTTCAAACGGTTACTGTGAACTAAAAACACCTCCGGGTTGAAAGCTCAAAATAATATCGCGTAATATCATTGCACCTCCTGCAGCCATGTTACGGCAGCAAAGTCCTTGATTATTACGCCAGAATGAGAGTATAGTTCCTAGCCATATCTGCCTGGAAAATCGCAATCCTGGTCCTGGAGCCCCACTGCTCTGCACATTTTGTATGTCTCTCTTATCTGATGGACAATGAGATCTCTGCTAATGAGCTGATGATTTGAATCAGCTGTGTTAAACAAGGGAGACATACAAAATGTGCAGAGCAGTGGGGCACCAGGATTGAGAACCACTCGTCTAATCAGAATCAATGGATTTAGCTCTAGGGAAGCTGAAAAATGAGCATATTTTCAAAAAAAGTGGAGTGTCCCTTAAACAGATCTTTCATGAAAATACCCATAGATGATGAACTAGTGTTAAAAATAAATAGATAAGAACATGAGATGTTGTCTGATAAGTTTATATTTTCTGTAACGAAAGTAAAGGGTTGTCATAAGCAAAGAAAGTCACTGAAGTATTTTCTCCTTTGTCTCCTCACAGCTGTGACCCCAATCTTCAGGTCTACAATGTGTTTATTGATAACCTTGATGAACGGCTGCCACGCATAGCATTCTTTGCTACACGTGGCATAAAGGCAGGAGAGGAGCTCACCTTTGACTACAAAATGACGGGTAAGTGTGTATTTAAAAGGTTGCAGCCAAACATTAAAACTTAATAAATATTTCACCCAGAAATGTAAGTAATTTATTCATTAACAAGACATTCCTTTCCTTATTTCTTCCATGGAACATAGAATAAGTTTAAAGAATATTAATGCTGTTCTTGTCTATACAAAGCAAACAAAAGTGACACTATAACAAAGTGACAATATAAAATTGTGCTCTCCTTCTGTCATGTCTTCTCAGACCATGTTATTAAGTGCTTTGTGTGAGTAACATGTAAAACTAGGTTGCCATTCACTAAAATTCATGATTTTTTTGTGACTTTGCAATTGCAGTTTTGTTAGGCCACAATCAGTTATATTTAAGAAAAACTCATTCTTTGTTTTAATTTTCTACGGTTGATCCAGTAGATGCCGAAAGCACAAAGATGGATTCTAATTTCAGTCTGACAGGACTTCCAGGTTCGCCTAAGAAACGTACGCGAATGGAGTGCAAATGCGGGGTTGAAACATGTCGAAAATACCTTTTTTAAGAGAAAGTTCGTGCTAAAGAGATCATGTGTGAATGTGATGAAAACATTTACAGAATTTAAACTGTTTTAGGATTTCAAAATGCCTTATTGAATTTTATGCCTTTGTTTTTATATTTCCCCAAGATCAAACTTGACTTTTCACTCCGAATCGTCCACTGTATTGCTCATTCGGATTTCCATTCTAAAACGTTTTATGACAACTGACTTTTTATTCTATATTAATTATTAATTTTAGTCATAATTAGCCTAATGAGTAAATAAGAACACAAAGGGAGCATTATTTCAATTGTACGGCAGCTGTGTTAAATTTTTTTAAATAATCAAAATGATCATAAATGTTTTAACTGTTTGAATAGAAGGTTCGGTTCTTTTTATGCTCTCAAAAACTTGTGTAATTTTTCAGCCATGTTTTTACCAAATATCTTAATTAGGTGTCTGACCTATAAATATGAATAATTTAAAATGTCTTTTACTTGCAGCATTTTGTGTTGCTTGTCATGAAATCTCCACATGGGGGCAAAATTGTGCTGTTTGTTAGATAGGTGGATCTATGAAGTTGGTTCCCCTTAAACATACGCAATGTTCTGTTTCGTGTATATATTGTAACTATCCATTTGTCAAAATATATTCATTTTACTGTCAAACTGGTCTTTCAGTAACTGTGTATAATGAATTAATGTACACTCTCAGAAATAAAGGTACATGAAGGTACAAAAGTTGTCACTGGGGCGGTACATTTTCAAAAACTACACCTTTGTACCTAAAAGGTGCATATTGGCACCACTAAGGTACACTGTAAAAAAAAACTTTGCTGCCTTGAAATTTTTTGTTAAATTAACTCAGATTTATAAGTCATGTCAATAGAGATGAGTTGTCACAACTTATAAAATATAGTTGAGAAAAGTCAACTTAATTTTATAAGTTATAACAACTCACCTGTAGTTATGACAACTCGTCTCTAGTGAAGATAAATAATAGTAAGTTGAAATGACTTGTAAATCCGAGTTGATTCGACAAAAAAATTTAAGGCAGCAAAGTATTTTTTACAGTGTACACATTTGTACATTAGAGGTACATACTGGTACCTTAAAGGTACATATTATGACCGTCCCAGTGACTATTGCAGTGTTATATTGCGGATCTCTATCGAAGTGATTTTCAAAACTAAACAGTGAAACTATGGGATGTGTGTTGTAGATTCATATGTAATGTTAGAAATATTCTGGATGAGCCTATGCAGTCTCAGGAAATATCTTTACTATATAACTCTCATTCTCAGATGTAGTAGATAAACATTAAATGTATATATGTATACATACAAAAATTGACTTCTTATTGGTTTTGTATTAAAAACAAATTGTTATAAGCTGTGACTGCTCATCCGAGGGGGGCGCAAATTCTAAATATGTGTTTGGAGTGTCGTGTGTTTTCAAAATATGTGTTTATTGCGTAATGTGAACCATGTGCATTACGTGTTTGTCAAAATAAGTGCCTGCTGCACATGCGTCAAAAGAGTTAATAATAAAAGAGATGCTCACGTTCATAAAAACCACCTAAGACACTCCCTTAAACTGTAATTACGCATGAGATTATGCGAGTATCTGGCAAACGCGAGCGTCTTTTTATAATAAACCCTTTAGACGCATCTGCAGCAGGCACTTATTTTGTCATGACACGTGATGCACATAGGATCACTCAACGCACAGAACACATATTTTGAAATTACGAACCACACATGACGGGCTACACACATGTTGTGACGAACTTCGCATCAAGTGCCCTCGAAAAAGATGTCACCGGCTGCCACTGGTTATAAGCTAGAACATTTTAGCATTTATAACTTATGAGTAAAAAAAGTGTAAACATTTGTTATCATAAAGGTTTCATTGCTTTGCAAATGAAGAGTTTCGTTGCAAAACGAGATAACGCCGTTTTTAACATTTTTGTTAAAACATGTTTATTATGTTATTATTTTTTTATGGTGCTACTTAGATGTATTTTTTAAGTTATGAAGGTTTAAATCAAAACAAACCAACTGCAGTTGAATTAATATTATTGGAATGCACAACCAAAAAACGAGATTTCCGAAAAATTAAAAAACGGAGTTATCTCTTTTTGCAACGAAACTTCAATATTCCTTATATAAAATTAAACAACTTAAGTTTGTTTTGGAACTTTCACATTTTATTAACCTTAACACAATACTGATCTTATGTGAGGGGATATACACTCAAAAGATAAATAAATGGTCAACACTTTTAATTAGCCATATAATTTAATATCTACTTTGCATTTACAATGATAAAATATAGCTCTGTTTTCTTGAAATAAACACATTTTCACCAAATAAGCAACTGAATACAAACACTGAATTTTTTTGCTTATTTTGTTACTCATCCATACTTTAAAATTCATTGAGTGAAAAGTGATTTAGTACTTTATTCAAGAGTTCATAGTTCTTTAAGGAGCAGCTCTATATCTCTGCTTACAATGGAGTTTAGCCCCCCAGTAATTTGATGCTTTGACTTCAGAGCAATGCATGACCTTTTGGGGTGATATCAGAGGCCCGGGGCACCACAAAAGGCCACATACTCAAAGATAGAGATAGAGAAGATGCAGCTACTATTAAACACTGAGTAATAGCAGGGGTGTATTCCAGAAAGCAGGTTATGTGACTTACCCGGGTATGTTTAGGAGTAAGTAAGCGGATAACCTCTGCTTTCGGTTCCAAAAACGGAGGTAACTTTCGGGTTATGTAAGTAACCATAGCAACTGACTCTCTGAAGATAACCTACTCCGGAGCAGGTTATGTTGCAGGGTAAGTTCATTTTAGTTAATAAAACGAGGCTCCGGAGGATGTCTGCGCATGCGTGTACTTATGATGAGCGTGCAGCGTGGGCGTGGAAGCATATATTTTGCATAATATTACAATATTAAAGCATTTATTTTATTACATTTACAGTCGCGAATATTTATTGCTGTCTTTAAAAATTATGATATTTTCTTTAAAGAATTTTTTTTTTAACAACATGGATTAATATTTGTGATTGGACTAATTACTGTACATTTAATTATGTCCATTATTGATAAAAAATTATTGATATTTGTGTTCGGACTAAATACTATACATTTAATTATGTTCATCATTAATATATCTCCAAATATCAGTGGATGTATGAAACACATTTCCATCAGTTAATTAATGTTAACAAGTACATTTCTATTTAAATTTGGTCAATTCATAAATAACCTCATCTTTCACTTACTAGATAATTTGAGATTAATCTAAAGTTCGAATAAATTGTGTGTGCAAATACATTGTCAATATTGAGCCAGAAATCTTAACATATTTTACTTAAGTGACAATGTGCCAATGTTACAGTAACAAATAGAAACACATGATGCCTATCAAAATAATAATTACTGAGGGACAGAAGTTACCCCTGCCTGCAGTCTCTGATAGGCATGTGCATTTAACACTGACCCACAGAGTGACACCCATGAAGCACAGACACTGACCCACAGAATGACACCCATGAAGCACAGGCACGATTTAACACTGACCCACAGAGTGACACAGGTGAAGCACAGCCTTCATTTGGTGAAACACCATTTAATCACACACATGGCATAGTGGTCAGAGATTTTCTATTATTAGTTAGATCATGTACACAATGAAATAAAATTATAAATATATATTCCAAAGTATCATATTTATTTCTTAAACATGCACTTCAGATCTGTAGCCCCCTCTCTACATTTGATCTATAGTTGGTCTTTTTCTAAAATCACCTTTTTTTTCTTTAAAATGGGCCTTTTGTGCTTTCCTGAGCTATCATTTTTGAGCCAAAGGGAAATTGAGATATTTGGTTATATTAGATGATACAGGATATATTAGAACATGTTACTATTGACACTAATGTAACATTTCTATTCTCCACTTCTGTCACAGCAGATCCTAATTGTCCAATGCAAATGAATGATCATTTTTAGTGTAGTGTACTGAAAAGCATTACACAAAATTATTGAAAATATGTAAGGACTGTAAGGAAGCTTTACAATTAAAAGAGGGTGCATTTATCAGATAAGTAAATGTTAAAAAAGATGGCGATACAGTGTCATACAATGGAAAGTCCAAAAACTAAACAGGGTCATTGAAATAAGTACAAGTAGTACAAGTAGTGAATATAATCATAGTGCATTTTATGCATACACAATACAATCATAACTTAAAAAAAAAACCTGTAAATAAGCCTTATGACAGATTTATCCACTTTATGTGCCACAGCCCTTACAAAAATTAACCATGGTTTTATTGGTGTAAAGTTGTGGTAACCATGTTTTTTCTGTGCATTGATTCAGCAAAACTATGGTTTTACTACACTTACCATGGTTTTAACTATGGTTTTTGAAAACCTTAATATTGGTTTTACTGTAACCATGTTTTTTTGTTTTAACTGTAGTAAAGCCATTGTTCATTTTTGTAAGAGAAAAGATAATCTTATATATGTCAAAATATATCTAATTAGATATTATTAATATATTTAAAATCATATATAAAATCTATGATTATTTTTACAGGCTTTTAAATAATTGTTAAATAATATTATGTGTATTTTCGTTGAGACACATATAATATTGGACTTAAATGGGGTAAAATATGTTCGTATTAATTAATTAATTTTATCTGTTTTGTAATCACGCACTTATATAACATTATAAACGTTGATTTTGACAGAAAGTATTGGTTTATAATGTTATTTCTCATTTAAAAACTTTAAAGTTCTCTGATGTTTCCATGGTGACTCGTGAAATCTGTGATCCATTGACAATGCCTTTATGTTGTTACCGTGAGCGCGCATTAACTCTGGGTTACTTTCAGCGGGTTGATTGAACTAACTCTTAAACTGTGTTTTGGAACCAACATACCCAGAGTAAGCAAGTTTGGGGTTGATCAACCCAAAGTTCAGGGTTAATCTGATGGTAAATTAACCCTGCTTTCTGGAATACACCCCAGGTTTCATGTAGATGTAGACACATTTGGTACAGTTAACATATTTAAAAATTGTGTGACTTTAGCATTCTATGCAGAATATTTGTGCAAATCTAAGTACAAACAAAAACAACACCACACATTAATGTTCACAGTGCAGTTCAGTAAATCAACATACAAACCCAGAGTTCACACCAAGCTACGTTTTGAAATACAAACATTCACAATTTATCACAAAGAAAAGTTGTGCTATAAGCAAAAACTCAAAAGTCTTGCGTGTTCCAACTTTCTTATATTCCTTACAGCACTCGGCTCTAAAATCCCTGTCACGTTGTCCAGTCTCCTTTAAGTCTCTATATCATAAAAACCACATACACTAACCATCATGTCATCCGACTCACAAGTCACCCAGTGTTTATATAAATACATATTTTGCATTTGTACTTGTATTGCTATTTAAATTCACAACCGTTCTGGGTATGTTTTAATTAGTTGAGCTGAACTGAGCCATATAAATGAATAGGTGATATATATATAGTGATGTCACTTTGCAAAGTTAATCAACTAAATTTTAAGTTGATATACAGTAAATCATCTGACAAACACGAAAACTCCTATTTACAGTCACATAAGCACAGATACGACACCAATTATGTTTGCTTTTTTAAATTATTTGGGGAATTGATCAAGGCACGATGGAGAAAAGAAGAATATTATGCATTAAGGCTTTTTAAGTGCAAGCATGGAGAAAAGAAAACTTGCATGAAAAAGACCAGAAATCAAAAACAGAGGGATAATAAGAATAAACCCACAACCAGGAAAATGCTGGGTTCCTGAATCCCAACAGCCAAACATACGGCAGCACTGAAGAAGGTCATCGAGGCGATCATAGACTTCTGCAGAATCTCCTCAGTTTCATTCTTAGATATTTTACTGCTTTCTGTTGGCAGTGGAAGCTTGATTTCTGAGTCTTTGTATGTCTGATATGCAACGCCAGAAATTTCATCACCCTGGCAAGACTTATGGCAAGTTAAATCCTCTTCTATGGCAGAGCACACAGTTGAAGGCTGTAGATCACCAGCGAGCTCGGGGGCTATAAATGGAAATGCTTCAGAAATGTCGGATGGCTCTGACTTTCCCTGTGCGGTTGTTTGATGATCTGAGGTAGACATGAGAATACTCTGTTTAATATAGTCTGGATCCTCAACTGTTTCCGTGTTGGGTCCTTCTTCTTGCATGGTTGTCAGATCATGATCAGATGTTTCTGCAGGGGGATAGATGAGCGAGCTGTGGGTATCTATGTCCGATCTTGTGGTGACTCCAGGAGAGGAAGCCACCAAACCATCAATTTCCTCACCACCCTGACGGATACTATCAACTGTCAACATTTCTTCAACCGCCTCAGTTGTGACCAAAGAGAGAAGATCTACTTCCTGTTCTTCAGTTTCTTTCTCCAGATGGTGCTGTAGGCCAAATACAGCCATTTGGTGCTCAACATCTTCATTTGCATGATCATTGTTCTCAAGCTGTACAGATTTGTCCAACACGTGAAAGTAAGTGTCTGTCTCTTCTTTTATATCCAGACATTGGTCTTCAAGCACATCCACCTCTGTCTCATCTATTTCCTCAACATCTTTCTTCTCGTTTAAATCATCTACTTCTTGGAAGTACCATTGATCTGAAAATCCACAGGGTGAGGGTTGGGCAAACTCGAAAGGCACTTGGGCTGCTACCTCAAGCTTGAAATCCTCTTTTTGTGGGATATTAAAATCCTCAAATTCATAATAATCATCAAAAACACTAGGGGGGGATGTGGAAGGGACAACATTAAAGACGTGAACCTGTGGCTCAGAGTACTCTAAAGTGGACTCGTGGGATTCAGGCTCGTGTAAAGTTGACTGAACGGTTTCATCTGCGGTTACAGACTCTGTTTGTGGTGAATTATTAGATGAAGTTGAATCTGAAGGAAGTGGTTCTCCGGAGGGAGAATCAGTGGGGGAAAGATGACATTCCGCTTTGGACTCTGGAGAACTGGACAAGTTCTTGGCAGTCTGGAACAGAAAGGATAAGTGACAAAAACTTGGAATTCAGGACTGTGCACTTCATTCCCAGAGACAAATGTCCAACATAACTGAAATGTGTCATGGCACACAACATTGATGAATTTGAATTCCTACAGATTAACAAATAAGATGCATGGCACAAACCCGATATGTATTATGCGCTTTCTATAGTAATTTCTTGCAGCTAGGTTGAGAATCAAGAGTAAAAGCATTTCTAATGCATATTATTGAGACCAGACCAGCACTGAATGAGAGCACCAGTGATCCACTGATATTAGTAAAAATCATTTTTTATGCTGTTTAATCCATGCTGTTGTTTCTAAAAATATGAATTTCTTTTTTAATAATTCTCAGTAATTATTTAGATGGATAATTACAAAAATTATCCATAAGAGTTACAAAAAAACACACTTCTTAAATGTGGAGTCCTCTGTCATCCATTTATCACAACTTTTTCTATTAAAAGACAACAACGAGTAGTTAAATGAGCGTGTTCCTGTATAGCTCAGTGGTGGAGCATTGCATTACCAGTGCAAATGATCATGGTTTTGAACCCAGGGAACACACATAATGTATACCTTGTAATGCACTGTTAGTCGCTTTGGATAAAAGCGACTGCCAAATGCGTTAATGTAATGTTAAACTAATGTGTGTGTACAAAATCTCATTTGCTGTTTTTATAGGAAGCCCTTAAGATCAATCTATGGATGTATGATTTGTAGAAACAAGTCCTTAAAATGATTTGAAATGTCATTAAAATAAGGCACACAATGCTTTATGAGCTTTAAAACTGAATACAGCTTAAAGGGACACTCCACCTTTTTTTTGAAAATATGCCCATTTTCCAGCTCCCCTAGAGTTAAACATTTGATTTTTACCGTTTTGGACTTAGCATAATCCAATCTGATTAGACCATTAGCATCACGCTCAAAAACAACCAAAGAGTTTCGACACCCTTCCCGCCCAAAACCCGACTCCCCTGCCGTCACATCACACACCAAGACCAACGGAAAATTTCCCTTCGTAACTTTCAATAGCAGGGGACTATTTTCGGGACATCATTGCGCCTCCTGCAGCCATGTTACGGCAGCAAAGTCCTTGATTATTACGCCAGAATGCCAGTTCCTAGCCATATCTGCCAAGAAAATCGCAACTTTTAATTTTCCTACTGTCTTAGTACACGATGTAACTACAGAAGAGTCAAGTTCCAAACAGGAAAAATATCGAAACCCCCTGGCCACCTTTGAGCGCGATGCCAATAGTCCAATCAGATTGAATGGATTGTGCTAAGCTATGCTAAAAGTGATAACGCCAGATCCAGAGATCAGCTGAATGGATTCCAAAACGGTAAAAATCAAATGTTCAACTTGCTGGAAAATTAGCACATTTTCAAAAAAGTGCAGTTTTAAAGAGGATTTAAAGAGGAACTATATTTTATGGCGTAATAGCATTTTTGGGAGTACTTCGACTCGCCTGAAAAGTCCGCTCCCCTTCTCACTCTCATAATGGGAGAGGGAGGGTGTTACTGCGCCGAGTCGAAGTACTCCCAAAAGTGCTATTACGCCATAAAATATAGTTCCTCTTTTAAATCCGCTTAGAAAAGCGCTACGTTTTATTTTATACCACCAAACTTGCTCGTATAACTACTCTTCTTAAATAGGAAAAACGTTGATGTGTTTGGTCACTTCTAACTTTATCTCTAAATGGCACCATTGAACGAATGGGGCCAAGCCAAATACCACCGAAGCGTCGCAGCGCGCCCCAGCGCCCACACGCACGCACACAGATGACAGAGGGATGCACCAACAACTCCCAGCCAAGGCAACAACATATTTCAATATTGAAAATGAGGAGACTATTCCTTTAAGGTAAATCATGATACTAACAATGTTTATATATAACTGCATTAAAGATAACACTTACAGCTAAGTGTGCTTGTTTTAAATCATTTAATACAAAAATCCTCTAAGTGAGTCCTTGCCAAAAAACACAGGAACATAAAAACAAGATCTTGACCACTTTTCCTGTCATTTTCTTATATAGTCCAGTATAAACAATGACTTTGAACAAGAAAAGATGTTTTCAAAACCCCCAAAAAGGAAAGTAAATCTACATGGTTGATCTAAATATCATGATACAGGACGCACATTACATGCAACACAATGAATGGATGACGTTAGCAAGCCGTAAGTTTAGCAAGCGCATGCACATTACCTAATTTGTTGCTGAAGCTTCAATGAGCTGTACAGATGAAAAGAATACAAATATCAACAGAAGTTCATTTATTTTTATTTCATATTAATACTGAGCACAGATTCAAGTTTAAAATTTTTACCAATACCCGTTATTTGACACAGTTTATTTTAATAGACAAAGGTGTGAGCATACACTTATTTTTATTTTAATACAATTGTTTTTTAAAAGGTTTAAAACGGCCTCTTCATAATAAAGGGTTAATCCTTTTACCATAAAGGATTTACAATCAAGCAGAAACAAAGATGGTGATGCTACTCTGTAAATACCAGACACAGCTGTGAATCAACAAACTGTAAATAGACAAGCGTGTAGTTATCCGGGCAGGGCAATGTTGGCAGGAACAAATGAATTCTTGTGTCAGTATGCACGTGTAATGAAAAACATTATCAATGTTTAACATATGGGTAGTATTAATTACACAACAAGCATCTGAAGAGTTCAGATGCAAAACCCTCTAAGTGCATCTGACATGTTTTCTTGTAAATGAGCATTTTTATGATCCTCTAATGTTTAGTTCAATAATTTCATTTTAATGGCAATGAAAAGGTTATTAGTCAGTAATTGAAATGCCTTATTTTCACAAATGTAACTTTATCATTTCATTAGCATTGACTGTCTTTCGCTCCACCCTCTAAGTGCATGCATATTTTTTTGGCCAAAAACCTCCACTTCTGAAAAAAATAGTCTCAAAGTATTATAGATGCAACTAAAAAAATAGCAAATAATTAAATTAAGAATTCAAAAGGTATAAATAAAGAAACTAAACCACACATTAGTGGGCACTGTGATGCATATGGCTGCCAAATTCGACTGTATGTTTGAATGTGATCCACGGTCGTTTCACATTCGTCTTTTCCGTGTACTTTGATGCTGAAAAATCGATGTGGCATTTATAGATTCTGCCAACAGAGCGGAATTTTTGAATGGCCTGAGACCATGATAAAGTGTTTTTTAAAGTGAAAGTATTTGAGGAATGTATAATAAGCGCCAATAGCATTCGGTCAATATCATTATCTCATTTTTGAGGTGTGTCTGAGCTCTGCACTTAACAAGTTTATCATTATATCTTGAGTTTAGCTAACTTCAGCTTGTGTGGCTCTGAAAAATACTGCAGCTCTGCACATATAGTGACACTGCAGACACAATTACATGCTGGAATGTTTCCATACATGGTTGGGTAAAATGGACAAATCCAACAGTTGGTTTAAATTAACTTTTACATTTTATGTCCATATCTGACCCAGCCATTGGTTGAAACGACCCAGCATAGGTTCATTTAAACCCAACGGTTGAGTTTCTCCCTATTTTACCCAACCGTGGGTTGAAACAACCCAGCATTAACGTGCAGGAATCTTAAAGGAAAACACCACCGTTTTTCAACACTTTACTTTGTTTTCACCTCAACCTCAATCAACACATACCTATCCTTTTTCAATGTGTGCACTTTAAATCTTTGTACAGCGCTTCTTGAACGTGTTAGCATTTAGCCTAGCCCCATTCATTCCTATGGCTCCAAACAAAAGTTTTATTACACTTACTCGTGTAACTACTCATGTAACAGTCTATAAATAGGGAAAACATGGAAGTGTTTGGTGGCTTCTAAATTCATCCCTGTTTGGATCCTAAGGAATGAATGGGGCTATAGGCTAAATGCTAACACATTCACGAGGCGCTGCACAAAGATCAAAAGTGCACGCATCGAAAAAAGATAGGTATGTACCAATTCATCTAAGTTGAGGCAAAAACACAGTAAAACACCGAAAAACGGTGGTGTTTTCATCCAAGCTAATCAAACGGTATCACTGAAGAGGAAGAAGAACACATCTGGCATTAATTGTAAAACAAACTGCTATATACTGCAACAGTAACAACATTTTATAAGAATTGCTTACAAAACAAAATAATGTAAAATTATGTAAAAAATTGCATTTTTTGCGTTCATGTTTGACCTGCACATTAAATGTCAAAAAAAGCTGAAAAGTACCAGGTTCACCGTTTTGTACATCAGACCAGCTGCTACAACCCCCAACACCTCACCACAAAATACACTTTCCTATAGAGCAGGCAGTAAAAATGAGCAAACAGCCATTTCTACAGGACAAAAACAGTACACATCTTCAAAAACAGCTAGGCAAAGCGCAACAGAATGAACAGTTTTCATAAACTCTTAATTTACTCATCTTCATGTTGTTTCAAACATCATTAATTTTCTGTCTTCCCTGCATTACAGAAGTATAGCACACAGCTCTTCCACTTATTGGTCTTTATGAAACTATAAAAGGGGCTGCAGAAATGTGTTCATATTGACCGCCTGTAAAAATCCAGCTATTTGTGTGATTTATTGAGATCATCATACTAAAAAACATTCTGTAAAAATATAACTTTGATATCTTTAATATTGACTGAGAAAGGTCATGTCAAAGACTGTAATCAATGTAAAATTAATGAGTAAAATCAAACGTTGATTTTACAGGCAAGGTCACATATTTACAATGTAGCGGCACACCTAACATTACTTTCTGACTTTTATTAAAAAAGAAAGTCATGAGTTTGGAACAACATGAGACAATGATGGCAGAATTATACCTATATTGTTTGAATAGTTATATGGTACTGATTTCCAATGACATGGAAATAAAACATTTACTGACGTTTGAAGCCATTTTCTGCAATCTTAAATTTTCTTTTTGGGGGGCTTTTCCCAAGAGCTTTTAGTATCTCCTTTTAAAAACACAGAGACCTGATAGACACCTGTACCTATATATCTACAGTTTTCAAAACAACGTATATATCAAACTATTAAAAGAATGGAAAAACGCGTATGCGTTACACCGCGTATGAAAAACTGCGTATGCGTATGAAAAGTTTGAAAAGTTTAAAAAGTATGAAAAGTTTCCCATTTTAAGGTCATAGAAACCTAAAGGTAAAGGTTAGAGTCAGGAGGGGAAATAAACATCACTTTAAACCTTTGTCTTTGTTGCCTCTGTCTGCAATTCAGCGTGACTTTTTCCACCTGCAATCCCAGCAGCACTTGGAACTCATGTGCACAAATAGCAAATCTTACCTCAATGTCGATCTCTGGCTGGATTATAGTCGGTTGTGGAAAACAAGTTTTAGTCTCGGTTGATTCATAATTATCGCGGCTCAGATCTGCTAAAACACAAGCACATATAACTTATCTTATATCTAAGCACCTTTCAGTAGTTTGTGTTAGGCTAAAGTAAAAACATTTGATAGTTAAATAATATAAGTGACCCTAATCCAGGATATAATCCAGCCCAGTCACACGAAATTACGTACCTATAGTCACATAATTTTTTGATTTTTTTCGTGATACTGTCACGAATTTCCAAGTTTTTTCGTGATCGTATCACGAATTTCTGTTTATGTGTCATTGTCACGTATTGGTTACTCAACTGTTTTGTCCTAATTTCTTACCATTTTCGCTTCGGTTTAGGGTTAGATTTACATAAAATGACATCCTTACCCAAACCCAACTCTAACCCTAACGCCAGGCGACAATGGTTTAAAAATCAGAAAATATAAAAAAATAAATCTGAAACAAACAGTATAAACCAATACTTCAAGTGACATCCTAATGCAAACACCAAATCTAACCCTAAACCGAAGCGAAAATGGTTTGAAAATAGGAAAAAGCAGCCGAGCAACCAATACGCGACAACGACACACAAACAGAAATTCGCGATACGACAGTATCACGAAAAAGAATCAAAAAATCATGTGACTATAGGTACGTTATTTCGTGAGACTGGGTAGCACAGCCTATAATCTCAATATAATTTTGAGATTATTTTGACATGTCTTTACTCAATATTAAAGATATTATTATTATTATATTTTCATAGAATTTCCTTAAAATTATGTACAGTTAACTCAACTCAAACCATTCAAGTAAACCGATTGCATTAGTTTTAAAACACATACATTTAAGTACTGTGAACTTAAACAAATTGAGTCATATGCAGTTATGCACTTATATTTAAGTTTACACTACTTAAATATAAGTGCATAATTGCACATGACTCAAGTTCACAGTACTTAAATTTATGTGTTTTAAAACTTAAATTGTCTAATGCAACTGGTTTACTTAAATGGTTTGAGTTAAATTAACTGTTACACTGAAAAAAATGATTCATTTAATTTATTCAATTTTTTTAAGGTAAGTGGTTGCAATCAATTTATTTAAGCTACATTTAAACAAAAAAAAATTAGAAAGGCAAAACAAAACAAAAAAACCTTTTGTTTAAATGTAGCTTAAATAAATTGATTGCAACCACTTACCTTAAAAAATTGAGTAAATTGAATGAATCATTTTTTTCAGTGACAGTGTAGGATAATTTTGTATATCACAAACATTACTTCAGCTGGGTTTTCATAGACTGGGTCACAAACTATCATGCCAGTGTACAGCTGTTTTTAAGTGTGGGTACTGGATGAAGAGATAAAAATGCATACCATCATCTTCGTTGTCATCAAAGGATTCATCATCATCATCATTTGCTCTAAAAGGAAGATACACCATTACACAACATTAAATACTAAAATTGTTTAATCATTCAGTTGTGATATACAAAGTAAATTACATAAAACATTTAAAAATGGCACTAATTAAAATGTTGTCAAATATAAATAAGCATGATCCATTAGACAGACGTACACATGATTGCTTTACAAAATGGAAAACAACCATGACCTCTGTGTTATTTGTTACCATAGTAACATCTGACCGCCTCCAGCTTTTTTCAAGTTGTTTATTGGAAGTCAGTTTTGTGGGTGGTGACTGACTAACCCACACTTCACCCCAATCTAAAAATGATAGATCCTATGATGTTAGAAGACCGATCCAAAAACTCCTGGACCCCCACCATAGAGTTTTGTCAAGCGTGGCTGTCAGATGGTCAAAATAAACTATTAATCTTGTTCATATCTCAAACAAAATAGCCTTTTTATTTTCCTTAAAGATGCAGTGAATGTCTAGTGTTTTAATGAAAACATCAATAGACAAAAATTTTTGAATGGCATCCGGTGTTATGACCTTCTGCTTGTGATTGGGCAATGAAACAAAAATAAGATATGACATTTCAAAAAGAGTTGCAAGCAAGGTTGCTTGTGAAGCTGCTTGGATCTACACAAGTTAAACTTATAATTTTAGATGCCTGCCTTGGGTAATAATACATTGATTGATTTATTTATAGCATATATAAAAAAGCACAAACTTCACGTTCACTTCAAATTGTGTTATACTATGTTTAGAAAGCGATTTCTGTCTGTGTTTAAAAGGGCAGATTTTGTTTCTTTACTGTAAAACCTTAAAGTTTTCCAATTAATATGCTATCTGTGTACATGTCCCAGACAAAAAATACTGGGTGAAAGGTTGTTGACAACTGCTCCAGATGCACAGGGTGGAAACAGCATGGATCTACTTTGGCTAGCTTGCGGTGTCTCTACTAAGCAACCCCAGCAGAAAGGTCAGAGGTAAGGTCTCGATACGCCAGAGCTGAAAGTGACACCTGCCTTGTCCTATTTTCACCCTCCTCGCACACCACCGAATGACTGCTATTCTCAAAAAGGAGTGGGGAGGGTGAACTGCACAGCCCAGCCTACAGATGCTGAAGTTGTATTTATATTTCCTTCAAACAGACCCTGTATATAATTCACTGCAACTTTGTAATGTATCCAAACTTACATACATAATTGCATGCTTTCAATTTATATTAGGTTAGACAGCAACATGATTGCTCCTTTAGGTGTGATTGCCAAAGTCAACACAACTTAATCCTGTTTATGGCTGTTCTGAAAGGGCTTTACATTATTGCATAATAAAAAGCATGCAAATTTTGCAAAGAGGATTGCATCTGCATTACCAAATGTTTATTATTGCATATGCATAAATACATGGATATGCATATACAAGATTTTATTTGTCACACACATTATATGGGTATACAACTAGCAGTGAGGACAGACTATTGGTTACAATTATAAAAATGTAATTTGTAAATGTAATATAAAATGTAACTTAATTATAAAAACTTAACTGACTGAATAAGATGAGAAGATAAAATCTAGAAGGAAAAAAGTACCATCATTAACATTAGATAATGCTTTAGCTACATTAACTAACAGCAAACAATATTTATGTTAGTTCATTGTGTGTTATTGTTTAACTTAGAGACAAAATGTTTGACTTTAAATACATTTGAATAAAGACTGAACATAATGGTTACTTTAAGTTCAATATAGCTGTCATTATCAAATAACAGTATTGTGTGTTTACACCTTAGTGAGGGAACCCATCAGCACTGTCACTGCACTAAATGAACTGCGATGACGCCCACTTACCTGTACCTTGGTGGCTTTAATATACCTCTCAGTTCAGTATCCTCCGCATTGGCGTACTGGGTCGTGTCCTCTTCAATTGACTGTAAAAGAGTCACCGAATAATTCTTGCCAGAGTTGTTCGCCCAAAACTCTCCATCCGACGTTTCGTACCGCACAACAAAATCAATCCGCGCTCCGTTGAACAGATACGGCGAGGCGAATGACAGCGTCACGGTGAACTTGTCCGTTTCGCCGTCGTGGGAGCCCTGCACGTAGTCGGCTGGATAATCGAAGTAAGTGATCCAACCATCCATAGTAGACCGGACATAGACCGATTTGTGGAAAGAAATGTTAAGCACACGGACCACCACCTCGAACGACAGCGGCTCATTCGGAACGGGCGTTACGCTCTCCACTTCCAGCTTGTTGGTGTGGACGGAGAGCGCGAGCTCGGTTCCCGTGAACGCTTGAAACTCTGGACATACGCGGTAAGTGGGCTCGCGGTATGCCTTGCGGTACCGAGCCTCCTCTTCTTTCCATCTCGATTCGTCTTCTTCGTCTGAATCAAACGCTACAAACATCCTGACATCAACCAGGTCCGCTCCAGTGGAATCGGCGAAGGACACTCTGCGGTTGGGTAACGAAAACCGAATGCGCATGTACTCGGCTGTTTCATCGGCGATCGATGGTCCTCGCTTTCTGGGCACCGGGGAGCATCTCGGTACAAACCGGACGTCATCCTCAGCTTCTTCGTCGTCTTCATCGTCACCGTTCTCTTCTCCGGAACGCTCGACCCTCACCGTCCTGAAAAGACCCTCTTCAGAGGGAATGGTTAAGAATTTATTATTATTATTATTCCCGTGCGCCATTGCGTCTGTTTGTGACCCTGCGGTCGCCTAGAATTTTGCGCGTCCGCGCGCAATGCTCGGTCTGCTGATCAGATCGTGCTTCCCTGCATAGTGCAAATGGAGACCTGCGCAGCTACAGCGAGATCAGGGGTCGCTCGAGATAAGATCAGGCTTAAACTACTGCCATAACCAAGAGCTGGAGATTATAGTGTACATGCGCACATAAGTGACTAAATTTAGAAGGAAGCCTCAAGTCCATCGTTTCCCAGAGGTCAAGTGGAAGGTCCTGCTGGTTTATCCCTCCCCTTATCTCTTGTTGGTCGCTCCGAACAGCACACGCCCCCACTTTTATTTTAAAGCTTCAAGTCACGCTGTTTTGTTTTGGATGTTGTTATGGCGAGAAGAAGAGATAATCCTAATAAAAACAACACTTAAATAATAACAATAAAGGTTAGTATAATAATGCTAATAATATCATTACTACTAGTAAAACAAATGTTCGTGATTATACTGACGTTTTGCACCTTAACAGCTTTGTTGATATCCTTGTCAATCATAGAAAAGCAAAATAAAAGTCCCGCATCCTAACTTGACTGCAACGTTTTTAATTCCCACCGTTATTACTTACCTTGTACGTTAGAAATGCATTTCTCACACATCAATTTAGTTAATGGTCATGCGTAGACGCAGGATTGTTTTAATTAATATAAATAAGTAATCTCAGAAGATCAAATGCTAAAAAAGAAACGGTGCCATTTTGTTTCAAGGACGATTATACTGTTCAAATGTATTGATTGATAAGGGGGTGGTTTCCCGGACAGGGATTAGACTAGTCCTATACTAAAACAAATGTAAGAGCTCTCCAAACTCAAAACAACTTGCACTGACATATCTTTAAATACATCAGTGCCCGTTGTTTTGCCTCAAAATGCACATAAGTAATGTTTTTAGTAAGGCATGTTTGTTAAAACTAGCTATATTTCCCAATTAAACTCATGTCTAGTCCTGACTTAAGCTAATCCCTGTCCGGGAAACCACCCCAAGATCTCTTAACCCCTAGATGGAGCAATCAGTCTGGCTTGAGACCGGGGATTATCATAACATTTTGTGTAACCACGAACAGCTCTTGAGGGTTTTGGTCACAGCACTTTCAATTTTCACAAATTCAATTTTTAACAAAAAAAAGCTACAACTGTCTACAACAATTATAAGTGAACTTAAAATCATACAGCAGGCCTAAAGCAGATGCTAAATACAAGCACTTCCAGTGTTTCAACAAACCCTGTCTACAACAAACTAGTTGATGTTATTATGTAAAAAAGCAGCAAAAGTTGCACACATGAAACACTTTGCAGAATAACAATGTGTATACATACATACATGCATATATATGGATGCACCAATAGCCTATATCAACCTATAATCAATATCGGCAGATAAAAAAAAATTCAATTTCATCCGGGAATCAAAAGGGCTGAAAAACGCATTAGAACCTATGCTGTGTGATTATTTTGAATTGGGTGACGACAACAGAATTGCAGTTTGGTTGCTCTGCACTTGTAGGATTTCATGGCATATGAACCTCTCACCCCTGCCATTTTCTTGGGTACATCTTTCAAGTTCTATCATAAAGTTTGCCAATCAAAATATAAACATTCTCTACAGTGTGTTAAAAATTATTAATTTGTTTAATGTCAGGTTGCCTAAAACGTCTGTTTGGTACTAAGTGTATTCATTTGGTCAAAAAAATGATTTAATGCAACTGAACCAAGTTATGTTAGATTATATCTAAGTAATGTTAAAGGCTAGATACAGTTAAAATATATCTACTTCTTACCCCCTTTACATCTTATTAGTTGACCAGTTGTTTCATACCGCATCATCAATTTTCTTTGCTGTCACAAAATTGTAAGACTAAGTAGGCATAAAAATATAGTTCGATATATTAAAAATGTTATACAACATGCAGACAAATAAATCAAAATGTTCGAGGACAACAGCATACTGTAGCAAACCCCTTTGTTTAAAGGAAACACATATTTGTTAGTGTATTTTAAAAACATAATGGGGCAGTTTCCCATACAGAGCTTATTCTAGAACCAGACTAATATGCATATTTGAGCTACCAAAACACCTTATCTTAACATATATCAGTGCCATTATTTTGTCTTAATATGCACATCAGTAAAGTTTTTAAAGGTATGTTTTTAAAAACTACCTAAATGTCTTAAAATAACTAAAGCCTAGTCCTGGATTTATCTAAACCCTGTCCAGGAAACTTCAATGTGATTTTTTTTAGTAGTATATTGATCAAGATCTAGTAACAATCGATGTATGTTGTTTCCACAGTTTTTAACAAGCAATCTTTTCTTCGAGCTTTCTGCAGTAATCTGTTATTAGTTTTACAATAAAATTTTTTTAGCAGAATATGAGATGAAACTAATAATAAAAATAATGAATGGCTTGATTTGTTACAACTATAACACATATGTTAAAACATATACGTTCTTATCTGTGCAAAAGTCTTAGGCCACCACCACCAGCTTTATTGTTTTAGCAAAGTTTTAATGTCCATCCATATTTATTTTTCACCCTTTGATTAAGACACAGAAAATACCGGAAATATGTAAATTAAAAACAAAACAATTTCAGGACAAAATGTCTTCAGGCATCAGTCGATATTTATTTTGACCTCTCTTGGCATTAAACACATCTTGAGCTTTTTTTTAAGAGATTGAAGTCCTGTGGCCGGTTGCATAAACATAGCCTTGATGTTAAGACTGCGTCTTAAGAATGAGTCTGACTAACTAGCAATTAGTTAGGGCTAATCAGTCTTTTTATTTGGATTTAAATTAGACCAGTCTATCTTTCTATGTAGCATACTTAAAACCGTTATGATCAGTCTTGAAGAAAAAAATTCATGATTAACTTTTAATAGTCATGGGGGCGGTTTCCCGGACAGGGATTAGACTAGTCCTAGACTTAAACACTTTTAAGAGCTCTCCAAACTAAAAACATCTTGCACTGACAAATCTTAAAATACATCAGTACCCTTTGTTTTACCTCAAAATGCACACAGGTAATGTTTTTAGTAAGGCATGTTTGTTAAAACTAGTTATATTTCCTAATTTAACTAAGGCTTAGTCCTGGATTAAGCTAATCCTGGTCCGGGAAACCGCCCCTTAGAGGTTTATGCAACCGGCCACTGACGTCGATTAGAATTAGTTGATTAGAATTAGAAATTAGGATTTAATTTCATTTATGTTTAAGAGATCCTGCAGTTTCCTGCTATTGCTTAAGTGGAAGGGGAGTTTATTCTAAATACTTAACACATCTTATACTTTTATACTGTTTTAAATACTACAAATGTTCTGTATTTTCTGGTTGAATTCTAATAAAGATGCAAAAAATTATATATGATCACTTTACTGTATGTTTATTTGTGATCTGCATTCTTTATGCATTTCAGTTTACAAGCAAACAATTTACTCTGTCAAATTTAAATTGCATTGTTTTAAAAAACTCATTCTCTTGTTGTTAAGATATGCGTGTTGAAATAATCTTCTCTAGTTTCTCATCTGCCTTAGGGGTTAAAAATATGAATAATTTGTTTTTAATATACTGTGAAACAGCATGCACGTCTACATCCGTGAGCTAGGAGTGCCATTATTAAGATGCACCTTTAGAACAATTTGTTCAAAACTCACAATGACCTTTTTCGAACCACAGGAACCAATGTTTTTTCCTGCGTTAAACTAATCGACACACATGTTATGTGCATGTACAATAAGTTTAGTCTCCCCCCAGAACACGAATGTAACGTCACACCCTGAACACGGACTTTCCGAACACGTAACAGGTTATTTTCTGTGCCTTCTCATTTTCCAGTGTTCCGGAATGGACTTCACCGTTTTTTTTTTTTTAATAGCCATTTTGTTTAAAAAAATAGGTCTCAGTTGCTATAAAACAATGGATTTTGCATTTAATCCACGAGAAGAAATATCCACAAAACAATGTTTATAGAACTATTGGACTTATTCATATTAAGTAAATAAATGAGAAAGAAAACAACAAATCTATTGAAAAAACTATTCGCAGAAGCTATATCGTTTCCTATGATAATGCAACATTTATTAAGAAAAAATTCCACATCAGACTCATACATTTAGGACATACAATAAGGACCGTTGTATTAAAAGATGCTTGACCTTGTAATCAATCAATAAACAAGGGCCATTAATCTAATAATAAAAGAGCCTGTAAAATTGATTAAATTTTAACCCTAAAATGAACACAGGGTGTAGAAAATGTGTCGAAGAAAAGCAATGATTGTGGAAACCTCTGTATTTACTTTTCTGAGGAAAACTGCAAAAAGCTATAATGAAGAATTTCTGAAAATAGAAAACAGAAGTGCCTAATAATTTCTGAAGAAGTCTGTCTAGTTGCATTCATAATGTATACATAACTGTGCATGTGCGCACACACATACACACTAACAGATATTGGGGAAAATCTTCCTCCCTGATTTCCACCGTCACACAAAAATTATAAAAGGGCTGACCCAAGTATTTCTCTGTGCACTCACCCTAATAATTGTTCTAATAGTCACATCTCTCAGACACTTGCAGGTGAGATCTTTTTACTCTACCTTTAAACTTGCCTGTTGTATTATTGTGAGATATAGAATGCCAAATTTTAAAGCTTACATCTTAAAAAGGTAGAAAAAATGAATTTATGTCATTGCTTTATGTCAGTTTTGTAATGAAACAGGAATTCATGATATAGTGATTTTATTTGGTAAACTGACTTATGGTTATGTAAATTTGCATGCATTTTAGTGGAAAATCACTCGACTGAAAGACAAATAGGATTTTTTTATTTTTTACAAATTCAAGCTGCTTTTATCCGCTGATTGGTTTAGATAATTTTGACAGATGAAAACACATATATACATTAAAAGCCACTGAGAAACCCACATCATGCCGTTAAAATGTACAAGATAAAACGCATCCACACTGCAAGCAACCAGCTCATCATAGTAAAGAAACCCCACTATGTGCTTTCCTAAACTGCAGATGCAAAAGAGCTCTGTGCATCTTTACAGGCAAAAATCAAACTCAGCATTTGTTTTTTTCTTTCCTGTCGAGAGGTACCACAACGAAAGGAAAATCTACAGCACAAAGAGCCCAAAAGACTAAGGAAAAGCGTTTACAGACACAAAAGGAAGGTGTGGGAGGTATTGTAAGGCTTTTTCTTGTATGCAGAGCAACTATAATATGCAGAGCACTTATAATAGCAATTCCATCATGTGTTAGTTGTTAACCACTGGCTATCTAGTCAATGTTCCATATCATAAGAGGATCACTCAGACAAAAGGTGTAAAGGGTAAGTTGCAAAACTCTAAAAATACAATTTGTACCTGGTGTACCTGTTGTACATTTTACATATGTTGAAAATAAGAGTAGTAATATATTAAATTAAATTTTGTTGACAATATTGGTATATGCGTTTTTGACTGCTGTCTTTCACAGAGTCACACTCTTCTTTGAAGTATTTAATCATGAAACCAAATCTTTTTGACTGTAAAATGCATCTTATGATAGCAAGAAAACAGTAATGAGTGACAGGATAACCTAATTCTACCTTTTAGGTTACATTCAAATGTGTAATATAGATAACACGGGCATGTTAAACAAAACCCAAATGCAGTTTACGTATCTGGTGAACTTTCAGACACTTACTTGCATATATAATATGGAAGTTAAACATTGCTTCAAATTACACATCTTAACCTGCTAACACTTTACTATAAGGTTGTATTAGTATAAAGATTAGTAAATGCATTTACTAACATGAACAAACAATGAAAAATATAGTTTTTAGCATGTATTAATTCTTCGTAATGTTAGTTAATACAGGTATTTATATTAGTCCATGACAGGAAATAATGTTAACAGTTACAAAAATGTATTAGTAAATGCAAAAATGTATATGAACAAAGATTAATAAATGCTGTAGAAGTATTGTTAGTTCATGTTAGCCAATGCATAAACTAATTGTTAACAATAATAATACAACCTTATTGTAAAGTGTTACACTTAACCTTTTGCAACCGTTAGATGCAACAGTTGACATTAACCCTTAAACAATTCGGAGATTCAACAATGATGGCAGCAATATATAAAATGGTGTCAACATGTCCAGCAACTTGGCGCTGTCATTCGTGTCTCTTAAATTTACAGTACAGTACTCCAAATATTCCGGTCTTGATTCATATCAGGTTTAGTATTAAAGCAATTTTTTAAGTGTGGGCAGTTGAGCATAACCAAAAGGCTGGAAAAAGTGAGTCAAAAAGAAATCTCCAGTATGCTATAAACAGTTAACTAGTGGGAGAGTAATTAGGCCAAAAATATTCTTTCTGTTTGTTTGTTTCTGTTCAAGCATCAAAGTTTGATTTCACCCATTAATTTCACTATGAATTCAATCTTTCGCATGGCATTACTCAGTCAATATTAAAGATATCAAGGTTATATTTTCACACATAAACACAATGTTATTTACATTATCTAGGAAGATTTTCTTTAAAACACAAAAATCCAAATCACAAAAATTGACTTTTGGTGGGGTTTTCACAAATATGTTTAAAATGGCATGTTTAATGTGTGAATTAAAAGTATATTTATTCATTCAATTTGATTAATATCAAAGCACTGAGCCCTCTTTTGTCTCACCTTTTGGGCCTAAAAATCATAACACGAAAACTAAAACCAATTTGTGGAATTATTGCAAAACGAAACTTTTTGCTTGTCCAGACAATACTCATACCGAAGGATTTCAGTTGAGTGAATGGAACCGAAAGGATGCTTTTATTCAGAGTGAGAGATGAATAATGAGTTTCAATGTCGTGAATAATCAAGTGTCATCAATATCATCTTTAGGTCAAAGTTTCACAAAGTCAACCCAAAGAGAATATTATTGAAAAATATATACATGCTTGCACATATAATCAGTGTTTAATTTAATTTACATAACTAATAAAATAGATCATTTTTACGAGAAGAGAAAATAAAATGATGTTGTTGTTGTGTAATGTAATGATGTTCACACACTACTCTGTTACCGGCAGAGACTGCACATAGAAACATGCTGAAAACATAAAACCAAAAATTATTTGTAAGATGTAACGTGAAAACATCTGTGATGCTATTCAGTACCCACAAAACAAGGCTCTCCACTAATTTCCTATTGCTGTCTTATCTTGTTCTTATCATGGCAAGTTGCACACTTGAAAAACCCCCCAGGTGTGAAAAGTGACATTTTTGACATATGCTGGATGTGGTTAATGCTTAAATGTCACTTGACTTGTCAGAGAAATAAGCAACAAAAACTTTTTGCATAGCTTTACACTGAACACGACTTCTTAAACATGTACAGAAAACCGCAAAGGCAGTGGTGCTCCAAAGATGAAAACTAACTTTTTTTCACAAATAATATGCTCCAGTAAATTATGAAGGCACTTGTTTTTAAAGTTGTCTTTTGTTTCCAAATTATATGTTATGCTTTACACAGATTAATGTTTTTTTTGTGTGTGTGTGTGTGTGTGTGTGTGTGTGTGTGTGTGTGTGTGTCTGCCTAAACAAATTTAGGACAACGGTTTTGATGGATCCCAACCTAATTTGTAATTTAAGTGGCAAGTAAGGTGCTAGTTTAGCATATAAAGTACTAAAACTGCAGAAAGGGTGGGAGTGCCACAGCCCTTAAGGATTCAGTAGAGTCACTATAAATAATTTTAATAAATTCACTTAAAACTGTATTTGAGAACAAAGCTATTTCTTTTCAGATTAATCTCCTGACATGCTGCTTAATCATTTTCAATGTTAAGTATTTGTAAGATGAAGAGGATACATATTGTAATACATTTTTTGATGGTTACATTTTAGCAAGATAAAATGGCCACTAATTTGAGATATTATTGGCCACTGTCTGAACTGACTTCTATCTTGATAGTATGTTTATTTGAAACATCTTAGACATCATTGAAACAAAAAGTATGAATTGACAGCGGGCCGTTGGATTATTTAAAAATAATGCACACTTGAGGTGGTAATGTACAATGCAAAGCACTGTTACACTGTATACCTATAATAATTTACTAAGAACAATGAGAACAAGTTGGCCTGTCGTTTGAATTTTTTCTTCATATTCATGCACTGTAAACCCAAATAGTATAACTAACTTATAATGGAAAGTACCTGGTACTCAAAATGTGCCAAAAAGTTTAGCCAACTATTATTTTTGAGTTCATTCAACATCTATCATAGATTTAAGTTAACAGTAAATATTTTTTTGAGATTTTACAACTACACTAAAGCTAAAGAGTTAAGGGAACTTGAAAAATAGATTCAACCATAATTAAATATTTTAATTTCAAACGTTGTCTAGTAGCGGTTTATACAAAAAAGTTACATCATCGTTGAATGGGCACTCATAAGTGTTTCAAACTGATTAATTTGCTCTTGGATGCAAATAGCTACAAACTTTTGGTGGCTGTGATTGGTTTAATTTGCCAGGTAAGCGTCTGGCACTGCGAATTTACTTCAGTTGAAATTAACACAGTTGGTATTAATTTGTCCTAGTTTTATATATTTAGGAATGAAGCAAAAACAAAACTGAACACGCAGGGAATCAATGTTTATTTGCTTTCAATTTATTTCTTTCGCTTTTTATGCTTTATTTGTTGAAATGAAGTAAATGCCTTATTTCAGGTAAACTTAGCGATTTGAAACTGTAATGTGGTTGACAGACCTGGAAATACTTCGTAGGTGGGTGTTTACCCGAAAAATAATGCACCCCCTTAAAATGTTAGTCAACCAAGAAGCATTGAACAGCCTCAAAAAGAAATAAATTTACATATTTGTTATGTTACCACAGCAACCATACAGATGCTAAGAACGATAATTAATAATCCTGTCTCAGGCTTTGTATACTATATCTCTTATATATCTCAATTCCAGGTATGCTTCAAAATGGAGCTAAAACGCACAGAGGCGAAGATAACAGGAGCAGACATAATCTACATCTACAACAACACCAAGAGGAAAACTGTCCCACCTTTTCCTATACACAGATAAAATCCAAAGGAAGCAGTTCATCTCTGAGCTCACCTAAACCCATGGCTACCAAGGTTAAAATTTAAATTACCTGTCAATAAACATCAAGTTTAACATAACTTTTTAATTTGTTTAGATCCCAAAATGTTTTACTTTGGATTTTGGTCATTAGCTAGTCATGTCACACAATTGAAACATTGTGAATTTAAAGGTATCTGTTGCCTTGGAGAATGATCTTAGACGGTATGGCTCATTTCATATTCAGAATTCCACAGCACAACCAAAGGTACAGAACAATCATGAAAGCTTTGAGTTCAATGAGTAAAAACAAAGAACATACACTGTAAATGTGAAAGTTGGATCTACTTAAACAATTTACTTCAATTGGTAAAACTTAAAAAAAAAAAAATTTTGTCAACTTAAACTTTTCACTTAAAATGAGAAAATGTAAAGGTGCCATAGAATAAAAACAGTATTTACCTAGGCATAGATGAATAATAAGCTCTGTACATGATAATGACATATCGTGAACCTCAAACGCGTTTCTTTCCTCTTTTTTATGTAAACCTCGTGCACGCAAAAGACTGCTGGAAAACAGGCCAATCTCAACATAACACCGACTGTGATGTAGCAGTCGAGATGTATGCCCCAACATGCTTACTAATGTGAGCAACTGGCATGAGCCGCAGAGCAGAGCCAATCAGAGCAGAGCTCAACATTTTTATTCATGACCCTTTCAAATACGTCAAAAATAGATCATTTTATTCAAAAGACAAATCCTTGGTTTGTAATTGGACGAGTAAAACTGTTTCTGGATAATTTTTGTACTTAATAAAGTTACATACCTTCTATGTAAATATCAAAGAAAAATTTAACATATTATTTCAATGCATTCTCTGGCAACTTTTTTATTTTAAGGTGTTACCAATTGAAGTAATTTTTTAAGTAATCCAACTTTACAATTGAAGTAACAATTGAAGTTAATCCAACTTTCACTTCTTACAGTGTACAGCATTGGGTTACATGACAAAACTACTGTATTTTTTTCTAAAGCAGGAAGCATTATCTCAGTTTCTGTTTCCTGTTTCAGAGTACTAGTGAAAACACAAGCAAGCCGCAGCTTCATTCCCAACAGCCAAGACCATCAGTACTACGCATAGGCAACCAGCCTTTTCCACAAGGTACTTCCAGAGTGAAACTGCTATTTAAATTAAATTCGAATTTGCAAAACTGAAAATGTCATGCTTCATATACCTTTTATAATGCTCATTAGCTGTAGATGTGTACGACTGGGTTGTGAATGCTGTGTGTAAGACAGAGCCTGAAAGTGACCTGTCAGACACTGAACCATATTATACTGGCCAATCAGAAAGCAGAGGCAAAGCCTCCAGGTCAAGTCCTCAGCCAAGCACCATGGAGCATAGCGGAAGGTCAGAGCCTAATGCATATAAACAAACAAACAAACAAACAATATGTACAATAGTCTCTACTGTGCTAAAGTTCTCACTTTATTCTCTAGGCATTCATATTCTGTTCAAGAGGGCTTACTGTGTGTTAAAGGACAATGTAGATGGCCAGGATGCTCAAGGAACAAGGAGGTGTTCAAAGAATATGCACATTTCCTCAGGTGAGACAAAATATTAACTAGATACTTTTTTTTTTTTTAAATAATCCCATCATTTAACAACTGGCAGCTTAAGGGATAAAACATATTCACAAAGCAAAGATCATGGGGTTCGATACCATGGACACACAAAAGAAATGTATAACTTGAATGCACTGTAAATCGCATTGGATTAAAAGTGTAAATGTAAATCTTAACATGCTTTTTCTATTCAACATTCTAGACATTTGTCTAATGATCATGCTCCCGGAGACAGAAGCATAGCTCAGATAAGAATGCAAAAAGACAAAGTGCAAAACATGGAGGATCAGGTTCGTAACCCTATTTTCTCAAGAACACAACCAGTGTACACAACAACAGTAACCAGTGTAATATATCAAAGTCCAGATATCAACGCCAATGTTGGAAGGCAACTGTCCCATAAAGTTTACCTCCAACTAGGCATGGGCCGGTTACCGGTTTCAAGGTACACCGAGGTTTTAAACAGTCAAGGTTTCAAACCACTAAAATGTTCTGTGATACCGTCTCCAAGATATGAGCTGTGTTTATACAAAATTCATTAAATCATTAAGTCATGTGATTGATTTGATGTTTACATTTAATATACATTACAAAAATATTATATATATTTTTAAAGCATATTATAGTTTAAAGGCATTATTTTTACCTGGCATTTGAAAATAACACATTTTAGTGTTGCAATGGCAATACAGCAACACCGTGAAACCGTGGTATTTTTGCTAAAGGTTATCATACCGCCAGAATCTTATACCGGCCCATGCCTACCTCCAACCCTATTCAAAGACACCTGATAAAAGTCTTTAGGAACATTACAGATAGGTGTGCTAAAGATGGGTTGGACCTAAAATCAGCAGTGGACTTTCAAAACTGCAATTTGATGACCCTAAATTTGACACTCTAAAAAACAGTTTCAACCCATTGGTTTGGTCAGAAATGGACAAGCCTGGCCTTGGGTTAAATTAACTCAGAAAATATTTATATTTGACCCAACAATGGGTTAAAACAACCCAGCATTTTGGGTTAAAGGTCACGTTCTTTCTGATTAAATTTTTTAAACCCTAGTTAGTGTGTAATGTTGCTATAATAGCATAAATCAGTGGTTCTCAAACTTTTTCAGCGTGCGGCCCCCTTTGTGTGTGGTGCATTCCTTCGTGCCCCCCCCCCAAAGAAAATTTATGACAAAAAACAGTTGTGAAACTTCACATTTTAATTAAACAAAACATTAAATTATACAAAGTAGTGCTGCCTTATTTTTTTTTAGGTTTAATTTCACAAAATTCATGATAAATTAATGTATTTTATAAAATGTCATAAAACTGGGGCCCCCAGGGGGGCGCGAGATGGTGCCAGGGGGGTCCCAGTTTGAGAACCACTGGCATAAATAATACCTGTAAAATGATAAATATCAAAGTTCACTGCCAGGTGATATAGCCTACAGCAAACGGCCGGTTTGGACTACAGCCCCCTACTTCCTGCTTTAATGACCTCAGTAGAACAGTTTTTTGACTAAACTCCGCCCACAGGAATACGTCAGTTACCAGCTAAGCTAACGGCAAGCTAAGCTGCTGTCGAATCCCACTAAACAAACTACACAATCAGAACTCGATAAGTATTTCTGCAGGAGGGACTTCATAGGACAAGAAAGACATCAGCCAGTTTTTAGGACAGTGAAAACAGCGGTAAATTGTTTGAAAAATACCGAATTTTTTACACGTGAAACATGAACACGTTATATTGCGCACTGTAAACACAATCAAAGCTTCAAAAACACAGAAAGAACAGGACCTTTAAAACAACACAGCATTTTTGAGTTGAAACAACTGGTAAATAACAACCCAATGAATTGGGATCGTCCCTTATTTGACCCAACACCAGGTTGAAAATAACCCAACATTTTTTAGCGTTAGATTTAGATGTGTATTGCAACACACAGTCTAACGATATACAAACACTGAGAAAAAATAAAAAAAAACACAACTATTAAAGAACAAGAATTTAATAAATAAATAAATAAAATCAAAATAAACAGATGATTTATTATGAGCTTGTGATATTAATGTTACTTACAGTTAACTGCAGAAAGACAAAAACTTCGGGCAATGCAACTGCACCTGTTTCATGCCAAATCTACAACAGAGGTAAGCACAAATTGCACTGTATACCACATAAATCAAGAGTATACATTTTTTGTTGGTTGTGTTTTTCTTGACTCTGACTGAAATCAGTTATTCACAACTTCAGCTTTTGTTAAGTTAAATTTTACTTGTGTACGGTAAGTGGTTCTCTATTAATTCCTTGACTTTTATTGGTATATTCTGTATTTAGCCGCTGATCCACAGAGATGTCTGTCAGTCTTGCTCCAACATGCCTGCTTGTCATTTTTTAATGATCCAGAAAACCTTGATGAGCTGGTTTAGGTGTGTTTAATTAGGCTTTGAGCTAAACTTTGCAAGAAAGTGGCCCTTCAGGAGCATGGTTTGACACTCTTGACTAGTCATGTGACTTTTAAAGTGCCTGACTGTTCACCTTCCAACCTCTGTGTTAATGTAATTATCTCTCGCTTTCTGAACTCAGATTGGTAATAGTGAAGAGGAGCTGGGCCATCTGTCAGGACTCCTGCAACCTGCAGTATGTCAGAATGCAGATGGCCACTGCGACAGTGAGCGAGTGGCAGCTGATGCATTAACACAAGGGTACTGGCAGATCTCTACCTCACAAGTTATACCAGGTCATTCAGCACCCACCTACATGTAAAAACACACAAATTCCAACCAGAAGAAACTTGTTTTTTTTCCAGTGGCGGCTCGTGACTGCTCATCCGAGGGGCGCATATTCAAAATATGTGTTCGGAGTGGTGTGATGTGTGTTTGTTGCGTCATGTGAATCATGTGCATCAAAATAAGTGCCTGCTGCACACGCGTCAAAACCGATTATGATAAAAGAGACGCTCACGTTCACAAAATACATGCAAGACACTCCCTTAACAGTAAACTCTGATTACGCATGAGATTATGCGAGTATCTGGCAACCGCAAGCGTCTCTTTTACCTTTAGACGTGTGTGCAGCAGGCACTTATTTTGACAAGATACGTGATGCACATAGGATCACTCGACGCGCAGAATACATATTTTGAAATTACGAACCACACACATGATGGGCTACATACATGTTATGACGAACTTCGCATTGTGCCCCCTCAAAATAATAAGTCACCGGCCACCACTGGTTCTCTCTCTAAGTTGTGATAGCTACTTTTAAAATAGTGCTTTACCATTTTTTTAAAACCAATTAGATTGGAACTGAATTGCATAGATAGTTATTTTCCAATGTAATTTATGATGATGTTTTCTGTAACTGCTTACAGGGATTATCCCCAGTTTTGAGTATTATAAATACACAAACATCAGGCCACCGTTCACCTATGCCTCCATGATAAGATGGGTAAGTGTTGCTAAATTACATTTCATTATGATTTTTTATCAGTCATCTAAAAATCATATTTGTTGTATACCAGGCGATCCTGGAAGCTCCAGAGAAACAGCTGACTCTAAATGAAATCTATCACTGGTTCACCCGCATGTTCTTCTACTTTCGTCACAACACGGCCACGTGGAAGGTACCGTATGACACATTTGCACTGTACACTTAATATATGCAGGCCTACATTTTCATATCCATGACTCAAAGCTCACAAACAAACCAATCCTGAAAGCCACAGTACTGTTTTTAACATCAGATGACTTTCACATACATGTCACTAGCAGATTGATGACTTTGCAATGAAATTGATGTTTTTAAGTCACTGAATAGTAAATGCAAATCATATTGAAATATAATTTGATGTTTGTCATTCTTATCGAAGCATTGTTTTATTACCTGTCTGCAGAATGCTGTTCGGCATAACCTGAGTCTACATAAGTGCTTTGTACGTGTGGAAGGAAGGAAAGGCTCTGTTTGGACAGTGGATGAAGAGGAATTTCTTAGAAGGAAAGGACAAAAGTTACAAAGGTACTTCATCTTTGCATTCTAATCAATTGCAATAAGGAAATTATCTAGCAAAGGACTCGGAAAGAGCTGGTGGTTTATGTAAAAAATGTCTTTATGTGATTCATGTAGACAAATAAAGACATATGCATGGGTATTAAAACTCAGTTATACATCACATTTTCTCCAGGGAACATGATATAGCCTGGATGGCACCTTATCCTTTGAATGGCACCTTTTTTCCTTTGACTCCAAGAAGTGAATCTTACCAGATGTGAGGAGCTGGGGTTAGGAGACTGCAAACAATATTCACCACTAACAATATTATCTTTTAGAATGAATACAGCTTATGGGAGCAAATTATCTAAGTGAAAACTGTTGTAAGTTTTGTAGATGGATAGCACTATATACGTTGATAATCAAATGTAGACTTTTTACATGTTACTGCTGTACAATTTAATTTAATATCACGAACCATAAAACTGTACATGTTTATCTTTATGAATTGAAATATATGCAAATAAAGATATAAACTGTTTGACTACTTTCTAATGATTTATTTGATAAATTACGGAACATCAGCTTTCGGCTTCTTCTTCAAATAGCAAAATAGCAGCGCACGCGGAAATATTCCCCACTGCGTAAGTGCAACGCTACGTTGATCCCCCTGAAATGCATTTTCACAAACTGCGGTACCAGGTCTGCGATTGGTGCAGATATTTTTGCGCGCTGCATTTCAGCCAATCAGAACATTGTTTTTCTCGCTCGTATGTAAAGCTTCAGATAAATGGCGAACGGAAGGGCAAACTGTAAACAAATGTAACACAACTGGATGTTATTTTAAAAAAGCGTTTTGTGTTTTCTTTGTAAAACAACACGGTATTACGAACGCCGTGTTAAAATACAATCGGAAGCGTCTGATATGGAGTCCTCGCGCATATAACTAACTCAACGATAGGGAGCTATCTAACTTAGGCCTGCTGAAATTTGCGCAGACAGGGAATATGGCAGGTCTGTAACGTGATTCGGGCTGAAGAGAGAGAGAGCGAGAGAGAGATCCTTACAGTTCGTACTATTATTACTCGATTTGAATGATTTGTCTAAAATAGCTGTACCCAAACGGCAACATGAGCACAGACTCGGACAGCAGCAGGCCGTCCGAAATTAACCAGAGGAAAAGAAGCGCAAGTCCAAGTGGAGCGTGCGAGCCCGCGCTGCCCAAGCACGCGAAAGTAACTGAAGAGGAACCGAGTAACAAATCTCTTGAAGATGCTAAACTCGGGAGAGTTGGCAATGGCGAGCCAGAGCTTCCTAAAGGCGCTTCATCGAGCACCGATGATATCGATAAGACAGACACAGGAAAGCGCGCGAGACCACCTGGCGCGGATGCTGGAGATGCTGGGTATCAACAGCCGTCCGACTCCGCAGCTATCGCCGCGGCCGAAGCGCTTGCCAGTCTGACCCGTGGAGATCAAGATGGCAAAGAAATGCCTTGTTCTTCCAAACAAGGGAGCCGTGAGAAATCCAAAGATAAGTCAAATCGTCCTGGTAGTTCCAAGGGAGCTGAGAGAGGGTCGCGGATGACGGAGGCAGCCGCTGCGGACAGTTCTTCATCACTGCTGCTCTGCGAGGACGCAGAAGATCCAGAGCAGACGGCGTTTATGGATGATGATGGGGAGGAGGAGGATGACAATTCCCTTACTGGATCTTCCTCCACAGCCAGTTCATCGATCGTCTCAGATAATGAGGATAACGAGGACGGAGAGTGTGCTATAGTTTCGGTGAAGATGGCCCCGGAGGTGCGGCAGTCTGTTGCGTTGCTCGCACAGGTGCAGATGCGCCTGGATGCACTTGAAAAGAAAAACGCGCGTCTGCATCAGCGCCTGGAGATGAAAATGAGCCGCCAGCGACGCCCTCACCTGGACCAACGAAGCGCCATCACACAGGCTATCCCTGGCTTCTGGGTCACTGCTGTATCCTTAACTACTATCAGAAATGTCAGCGTAAACTCTAGGAGACATTAAGTAGTGAACAGTGTATGTTGATCATTGTAAAGAATGTGACTTGTTTTTTCCAAATTATCAAAAGTTTGGGCAGTCCAGATGTTTGTCTTTAATTCTACTTTTACGTGGTTTACTTAACTAAGAGCCAACCAGCTTTTGAATCATCCACATCTGTCAGCGCACATTGATGAGACTGATGAAGATGCTCTTAGCTACATGACTAATTTAGAGGTAAAACTTTTTGCAGTGAATACATTTTTTTGCTTTGTTTTCAGTATCATCAACTAATTTATTTTGTGGTTGTCATTTAACAGGTAGAGTGTTTCAAGAACAACAAACTTGGGTACCGGATTGGCTTCCATTTCAGACGGAATCCATTCTTTCAGAACAAAGTAATAGTGAAAGAACTGCATCTAGGAAGGGGAGGTATGTGAGCCTGCAAGTGATAACACGCCTACAATAACTTTTTGTAACTTACTATTTTCTACATAAAATCAGTGGCGGCCGGTGACTTCTTTTTTCGAGGGTGCTCGATGCAAAGTTCGTCACAACATGTATGTATCCCGTCATGTTTGTGGTTTGTAATTTCAAAATATGTGTTCTGCGCGTCGAGTGATCCTATGTGCATGACGTGTCTTGTCAAAACAAGTGCCCGCTGCAGATGCATCCAAAGGGTTCATGACAAAAAAGACGCTTGCGGTTGCCAGATACTCGCATAATCTCATGCGCAACTAGAGTTTACTGTTAAGGGAGTGTCTTGCGTGTATTTTGTGAACGTCTCTTTTATCATAAACGGTTTTGACGCATGTGCAGCAGGCACTTATTTTGGCGGGACACGTGGTGCACATGGTTCACATGACCCAACAAACACATATTTTGAAAACACAAGCAACACGCATGACACACTTATTTTGAATTTGCGCCCCTCGGATGAGCAGTCACGAGCCGCCACTGCATAAAATCTTTCTCTATAACATTAAGACTACTACCCATGATATCTTTTTTTTTTTTTACTGAGTAAGACCATGTCAAAGATTGAAATTAGACATTAGCCTGGATTTCACAGGCAGGAGCATATATTGTCTTATACATCTATGAGTTGCAATAAAACATGCTCTTTCCTTAGGATCTCCGGTGTCCTTCTCAAACCCGATTTTGTGGCACAGAGGCCAGAGTCTAGTGGAAAGTGGAGAACCACATAAGACGTCGCAGGGAGTCTACCAGAGTTTCTTTCACTGGTTCAATGACCACAGCAACCCAGGGAGGGATGACATAGCACAGGTACAAAACACCTTATGCATGCAGAATAAGAACAGGTGTATGCAGCGAGGTCAGATCCAGAAAGTGCATATAACTTTGTAAATCCTTACAGTGGGGTATAATGGATGGTTTCAAAAAGAGATTGCTGCTTTCTTGACTGCATCTATTTTTATGGCTGTAGATACTGAAAGAGGACCTCTACAAAAACCCTTTGCGGTATTATCTGACTCCGCTCTGGGAGCCACGACAGAATGGCAGGTAATACAGTCATCTGAAATTCATGTCTTTGTACAGAATTTCCATATGGTATTAAAATCTCTTGTTTTGTAGGTTTTTCTAAATGTTACTTATTGCTCAACAGTGCTCCCAAACCTCAGAGCAGGAATAATGTTGATGAGTGTGTGATCATCTCCGACTCGGATGAAGAGCAGGAGCAGAATGATCAAAACCTGAACCAAGAGCAAGAAGAAGAACAGGATGTTGATGATCAAGTTGGAGGCAAGACTGAATCTTTAAGATGAAGAATTTTTGCTAATAAAGTATTTCTTCGTGATAAAGCCTGATAATCGTGATCTTTTTATATTCAAGCTCATCTTTCTTTTCCAGGTTCGGAAGAGAATGACAGGGATGAGGGGGAATCCTCCTGTGAGGAGAGAGAGGAATTAGATGAGTCACGTGATTCTGGTGGCTGTGAGGTCAGAGAGCAAGAACAGGAAGAGGGAGATATTGATGTAGATGAAGGGGATGGTGAGGAGGAGAGTTAGGAGTTCACCGTTTCTTTATATGCATTATTTTATTGATGCTTTTTCTAGGTAAATTTAAACTATATCACTTAAAATTACTGGTTGGCTGTGCTTATTAATCAGGATTTAGTCGGTACCCAAGTTTAATTTTTATTATAAAAAATGAATACACAGGTTTAATTTGTACACACCTCCACTCCAAAAAGCATCTTTTATAGTTTCCTTGAGATTTCAACGTTTCATTGTGCATTTACAACTTTGCATTGTTTTATGGAATTTAAATAATTTATAAAAATTAGTACTGTACCATCATTTGTGTCATGAGTAAAAAGTTGAGGGTTCTCACACCAGAAGACGTTGCGGTACCATAACCAGTAACAAAAAAGGCCTAGTATGTTATCCAATTGCTCCAGTACTAATTATGTTAACTAATTCCTGAAACTGCTTGTATTAAACTCCACCATCACTTGTTATTTCATGATAGTTACGAACTGTAGAATGCAGTGTTGCCTTTTAAAGTAATGGAAAAAAAACAAACGTTCTTGAATGCACTTCATTTTGAACCTAATCTAGACATCTCAGGGATATTTACTCTGTTATGCTCCATTTATAGATGTATTTCTCTTTACAAGTTTATTTCATTCAAGTTTGTTAATGATTACTTTTGGTTTTAATCATTAATTTGATAGTGTCTTATTACATTATGAATGTCTATTGTGGATTAATGCTCACTGTCACATGATGATCGATTCTTTTGTCATGTATAGGAATTTAATTAAAGTTGTCTAAGCGGAGATATGTAGACTGTCAACACACGCACATGACCATTTATGAACTGTTAAGAATTATCATTGTATTTTGATTTAAATGAGCAAATTTGAAGATGCTATGTAGCTTTAAGGCCATGCTTTTTTTGTTTGACTGCATGGTGTATACACTCAATATTCATTAGGATTTGTTGTGAAATTATTGTTTATACATGTTTCTTTGACTTTCCATTTCTTTATTGTATTTTTTGTGTGCTTGTACTCATTTGCAATAATATTTCACTTCAAAACTGGCCATGTCAATTACAACAAATTATTGTATTTTTTTTTTGTAAGGAAATAATGATTTTAAAGCAGAATATTTAGTATTGCTTTTAGAGCTTTGCTTTATTTAAAATAAATTGGTTTAATAGATAAGCTGTACTCATATATTGTAATGTACTGAATTCAACTTTTCCCCTTGGCCAGTGGTTTGTACATAATCCTTGTCCCTTTTAAAAGGGGTTATAATTTGTAATCGAGTCACTGATGTAAACTTGACCTACAAATTCAAAAAGAAAAGCTATATTTTGTGTGCAAAATTTTATAGATGACTAAATTTTTTTAATCTGCGTTTGTTTTTGTTTTCAACATTAAATAAAGTTGTGTTACTGTTCATTTTGTATGCAGCATGTTGTCTCTTTATAGCATTCTCCAGATTTGTGTTGATTCACACGTTGAGTATATGCCTAAAATATATAAAACAATAATTACGAAATGTCTTACGAAATGCATACAATTTTTTAAATAATTTTATTGGTTCTCAATGAAAGGTGTTACATTTTTTACATTGGGAAGTCGCTTCTTGGAAAATTGAAAAATATAAACTCATTGGACACGTCACTTCAGTACTGTTATCCACAAGGGGGCAGCATAGCAAAGGACATAATTGCCTTACATGTTCTGTGTTATAAAATTTGGTAGGCTACTATGTGGAATGTAAAATGTGGCTTTGATGTTTTATCCTCACATACAGCTTCATGCTAATAAAGTGAATGATTTTATTTCTTTATTGCGCTGGTTGATGAATATTGTGTTTGTATAATACTTTCCATAGTTTGTTTTGACTTGTGTTTTTGAAGCACTTCTAGACAACACAAACTCCTGGTTTGTTATGGGGGTTTGCAATGAGATAAGCACACACTGTGCAGAGTTATGTCACTGTCAAATGCTCTTATCTTCTTTCAGACGCCTGTGCTTGATCACGTGAACCGAGGCATTCCATTTATTCATGATAAATTCAACAATCCTTACAAGATGGCAGAGGCATTATGTTAGATCTGACCTTCACTGGTAAAGGACATGTAAGAATTACATCAAAACAGATGAAACTGTCTCTTTGCGAGATACTATATGTTCACCATCATGCTCATGGTGGTCTTATCAAGATAAACACTTGCATTTTTCCTATTAAATATATGTAAACTAAAACCATGGATTTCAGAATGCTTTGCACTTAATACTTTTGGACGCATGTTAACCAGTAGCTTAGATTTGACAAAGTGCAAAAAAGGTCAGAGCGTTGAAGCTTAGCGTCGTATGAAGACAGCGCAGTTCTGCAAACAGCCGCAAGGCAGGCATTTTTAGGCAGGCCTCAACAGAGGGGTGCTGATGTTGCAATGGTAAACTTAAAACCTTTGATTTTGTGCTTAATGCAATGCTATAAATACTCCACTAGCAAAGGCCTGCCCTGTTTGAAAATGCAAAGCAGCTAAGCATGCCGAGTGGAATCGAGTTGTGCTATTGTTGTAGACTGTGTAGATACCATGGACTTACTAAATAAATGCATCTCCTGTGAGCACGAGCCACTGTCTCGCACTGTGAAGTCAGGATACTGTGCGAGCAGTATTAAAGGGACATTCAATTTTTTTTTTAAATATACTAATTTTACAGCTCCCCTAGAGTTAAACATTTGATTTTTAACGTTTTGGAATCCATTCAGCTGATCTCCGGGTCTGGCGCTAGCACTTTTATCATAGCTTAGCACAATCCATTGAATCTGATTAGACCATTAGCATCGTGCTAAAAAATAAACAAAGAGTTTGGATATATTTCCTATTTAAAACTTGACTCTTCTGTAGTTTCATCGTGTACTAAGACCGACAGAAAATTAAAGGTTGCAAATTTTCTAGGCAGATATGGCTAGTAACTATACTCTCATTCTGCTGTAATAATCAAGGACTTTGCTGCTGTAACATGGCTGCAGCAGATGTAGTGATATTACGCACTGCCCGAAAATAGTCCCCATGCCATTGAAAGTTACTAAGAGGACTATTTTCGGCTGCTGCGTAATATCATTGCGCCTCCTGCAACCATGTTACAGCGGCAAAGTCCTTGATATTAGGCCATAATGATAGTATTGTCCTAGCCATATCTGCCTAGAAAATCGCAACTTTAAAGCAACACTAAAGAGTTTTTGCTCTTTGCTCCCCCTACAGGTTGGAAGTGGAATTGTCCATTACCACTGAATAATTTAGCCTACTGCAGCAAAGCTGTCTTTGATTGGATTGTTGGTCTGCCGTAAAGCAAGTCACTCGAACTACCGCGACCAGACGGTTGGAAACTTCTTTAGTGCGTTTTTGGCCAATTGAGGGCTGCAAAGCGAATGTGAAAGTGCCGCTCACCCTGTTTCGAGTGGATGAACAACTGAAACTTTTTTGGAAACGTTATTTTAAGGTAAAAAACTCTTTAGTGTTTAGCTGAAAAATGAGTATATATATATTTTTAAAGTGGAATGTCCCTTTAAAACATAGCCCACTATATTAGTATGGTATGATTCAATTGCTGAAGTAGTATTTTATATTAACTATAAGCAGGAAAAATATTTTACTGGGATTCTTTAGGGTCTGCCCCACATAATGTTCTTATATTTGTTGTATGTGCAGTGAATCTCAAAACATTTTGCATTAAATTCATGAATTAATCATTAACATTATTTCCATGTTGTTGATCATGAGAGCTTTGAGAATCAGGCGTAAGTTATAATCTGCTGTTTGTATTATTCACAATAGGTGAAGAACAGAGATCTTCAGGTAAAAATGCAAATAGCAGACAGAACAAAAACAGCATTTAAAGGACGGTTAGTGAGAGAAAGGAGAGAATAAAAGAATGGAAGATGGAAAGAGTGAGAGACAGACTGAGAGAGAGAGATGAATGGTAAACCTAATTAGCGGAACCTCCCGAGCGTCTGACAGCTCCACCAAGCAGATAAATGATTTTTATCTAAAAGATCACCAATAGCAGCAGGAACCCCAGGCTTTAGGCGTCCCCTGCACCCTCCACTTGTCCGCAGTCTGTTTTTGAACCTCTTTGTGGCTACATATGTCTACACATCATTACCAGAGCGTGGTATTCTATGATATCATCAGACTGATCCTTTGTGACACACAGTGTGTGTGAGCGTTTTGTGTGGAAATTGCCCTTTACCCCATTTTTAAGAACATCGTGCTCGGGCGATTGCATTTGTAATCAAGATGGAGTTGGCGCGTGCGGTGATAAAAGAAATAGGCACCTCGGTGGGACTTTTATCATCCCAAAATCTCATGGCACTGCATCCATCTTTGATGAGGCAGGGTGCTGATGTGCTCATCCATCCTGGGCATCCCGTGGGCTGTAGCTAAGGTGCTGACAGATTTATCTCCTAAGACAAATGTACTTTACATTCTTACACCCCTCCAGCTTTTAACTTTTCCACGCCTCGTGTATTACTTTCTTTTCACTACATTTTGCACTACCCTGGCTACTGAATCCATTGACGAAGAGTGCACAAAAGTGTGACTGTTGCTTTAATAAAGTGCAATGGTACTACTTTAAAAATGTCTTCTTTTTTTCACACAAAACGTGCAGAAACACATGAAAGCACTGCACGGATTGATGGGAGCCACATAGTAACGACAAGTCTTTGTTTTCATAACTCCTGCTTTGAAGAACCTGCTAATCCGTGTTTATACACTCCAGTGAAAGAAAGACAATCCTTTTCCATCATGCCTTAAAAGCCCACTGACCTGCAGACCAGGTGCAGGATGACATCACGTGCTACTCTACCAATATGTGGAAAAAGCGAAGCTTTCCATAGAACCAACAATTTGAGCTTCTCAACATTCCAATATAGTCCTGTTTCAGATAATGCATGTTGAATGAAACATATAAAACTTTGAAGGACGGTGAATCATTGAGGCCTCCAACATAAAGAAGAAAATGCACAATGCACGCTTTCAGAAACATGAGCCGGTCACTCAATAGGCCTGCAACAATACGTGACAAATAGAAATATATCAGCTGGCATTTCAACAGCATGCCCAGACAAGATGCAAAGGTCACCCATGTATTTAAATAAAATAAAATAAGTTGTACACGGATCTAAACCATAATCTATTTATTTCGGTCTCATTTCTTTATATTTAAGGTCACATTAGTTTTATTACATCGTTGTGGTATTACTCAGAGGTTTCACTGCACGTTTGCTCTTAAACGTTTAAATGATTCACTGGTGTTGCGTAAATTTGGTCATAAAACACCCAGACTGAAGCGTCTCTGACGTGGGAGAATGTTTGGCTGAATGGAAGATGGTTCAGCTGGTGGGGCTTAGTGCATTGTGGGTGAAAATCACACGGAAACCTGAACTTAAACCTTTCTTGAGTCACTTCCTCTCAGAGGAGAATAAAGGATGCCTCCCACAAAGAGACAGAAAGACAAGAAAACCACCTCCACATCCGCAGCTGTACAAGCAAAGGGCACATTGTGTTATGTCATGAAACACAGATAACCTTTTTTAATCAAAGTAAAAAGAAATGGTAAAACCTATCAGACTGTGTTATAGTAAAAAGTAGGCCTTAGAGAAAACATGCACAGTTAGGTTGAAAACTGGCATCCTATAAAGTTGCGGAGACTCTTGAAAGGACCATGGGCCTTTTGTGTGCGAAAGAACGTCCTTTCACCCCACACACCCTCTCTGTTACGTTTAGTTCCAGTGGTGGGTTGGACGCTAAAGAAACAGGAACACTCTGTAGCGGTACAAAAAGATCCGGCGCAAATGGTTTTCATTAACAATAATAGCTTTCCTTGACAAAACTTTAACAGCTGGCCCTTACGTTACAGTAGTTAGTGGAAATGGACAAATCAATTCAACATCAAACAACCTCATACCACCCGTCATCTATTATATTAACTGAATAAATGTCCTCTAGTCTCAGTAATATATATATAATTTAAGTAGATTGCAATTTCTCTATGTGGCCAATAAATTTAGCAATAACACCTTTTCGACAAGCTTAATGATTTTCCAGATTTCTATGTTTTCCTATTTTAATGCAAGCTGCTTTGAAACAATGCAACATTGTTAAAAGGACTATATAAATAATTTTGAGTTAAAATGGCAATTTATTCTATACCACATAAAACTTGCTATCATCAGTGTTATCATCACCAAAGCAAATTAAAGTTTATCTGTTCCACTTTATATTAACTTTCTTTTGCTACTGTGTACTTAAGAGCATTTACTTATTGTGTACTTACAGCAATGTGTACATAAGTTGTTAAGGGTAGGTTTATGGTTAGGGGTGGTTTTAGGGGTATATAATTAGGGGAGGGTATATAATTAGCCTACATGATGTTACTTTAAATGTAAGTACAATGTAACAACATGCATGTGCGC